>NW_010308519.1:0-5456 GCF_000700745.2 Antrostomus carolinensis
AAAGCTGACATCATGCACGTAGGAAGGTGGACAAAGACAAAACACTTGAAAAGTGACACTGCTGTTACCATTGACACCCCTGGACAGTCTCTGCCTTGGAAGAATGAACATCGCTCAAGACAAACCTGGCTTCTCCTGCCACAGCCAACCATGTGCCAGCAGTTGTGTTGCTCTCCCACCCCATCCACTGCAGAGCTAGAAGGAAAGCCAGACAGTAAGGAAAATTCTGCTAGGACACTCCAAATCTTTAGAGTGACAGCAAAACTTCTGCAAAGTGGTAGAAACCCATATCGCAGCAGTCAGCATGGCACTCTACCTGGTTTATTGACCAAAAAACCAGAGGGTAAAATGCTGCTGCTGACCACCCCTGCCCCCAGGACTCAATCTCTTCAGTCTGAGATGCTTGTTCCCACTCCCACTGCAAGATGAATGCTGAACACCCCATCCCTGAGATGCTTTGATTACTCTCCTCCAAAGACAGATCTGAAGAAATTCTTGGAGGAACACTGATGCAGGCAGAAGTGCAAGCTACTTCTCCGACACATTTGACACAAGGTGCTCTGGCAACGGTCCCTTTCCTTCCTGCATTCTGACAACACTGGTGAAGAAACTGGACCTAGAAGTTACACATGGTGAGTTCTTTTTATGTGCTCTCAAATTCAGCCTGACAGACAAAGCTTTTGCATTCTTAACTTTCTCCCACTACGTGGATTTTACCAACAGGCAGTTAGTGTTAAGCTGCTGCTACTGAAAGGGAGAAAACAGTAACAGGAGTAAAGCAAAAGGATAAAGAGACTGGGCTCCTTAGATGTGAGAAAACCTGTAAAGCTGAGTGGCTGGACCTCTGTAGCTCTTGGGTCCTGTCCTAATCAGTAAGCTTAGGTTTCATAATTTTTCCTAACAATCTATTCTCCTTGATGGCATGGCTCTAGTCTACATGCTGTATTTTTACATGGCTCTCCTGCATCCTTGACTTCCCGACTGCTTTCCCAGTTCTGTCAACAGACTGTGTGCTGGTGCTTTCACATACTGTGTTTTAAGCTCTGCTCTCCCTTACAGCTGAACCACTACTACAGTTCCTTCTCTACTCTGCAGTTTGTGGGCTCGCTCACACAGAAGGGAAGGAAGGAGAGACATGCTTAAAGCAGAGACTGAATATCTTACTCCCTGGGTCAGAAGTTGTTCTACGAAAGCAATACAGTATGCAAAGGAAAATCAATTGCTTTTCTGATCATTGTAGCAGTGATGTGGGATCTGCAGGATCGGTCATCTGCTCGTAGTTCACAGGCCATGGATTTCTCCAGGTAGGGGATAGCATGTGTTTTTTGCTTTCTGTCTATGATGCAGCCAAAGGCTTATGAAAGCACTGCCCAAGACAGCAAAGCCAGTAAGGGATCCCAGTAGAATGGGTATCAGCATGGCAGAATCAGGACCTAGAAATAAAGATGTAATCAAGCAGTGAACAGCATTAAGAAAGGGAAGGAGAAGAGCATGTTAAACTCCCATTTGTCTTTATAGCATGCCAAGCAGGTATGGTTAAGTTTATTTCCATAGAGCAGTCTGAATGGGTAGTGCCTTTTCAAACACACTACCTTCTTTGCCATAAGATCTCAGCAGTAAATATTCCTTGTATAAACAAGACACAAGAAATTAGATGACTCTCAGGAATGGTGGCAATGTATTTAAGAAGTCTTTCATACTTATGATATGCCAGGTTCAGCATCATGCATTTCTAAAAGCTGGGCAACACCTAATTAACATTAACCAGCTACTCTATTTTACCTCTGAACAGAAAGAAAAAAGAAAATGCTCCTGACTCATTACCAGCTTCATTCTGTATCTAACGTTCTTAAGTTAGATTTTTGTCCAGTTACGTGTGGATGGTGTTTCCTTGCTGTACCAAATAACTACCTCTAAATATGGGGACTCTTCCCTAAGCTCAGTGCAAAAAAATCACTACATTGCTCTTTCATTCTAAAAGCTGCAAGGCTAAGACGAAAAATATCTAAAAGGAAGCCCCTATATCCAGATTCCTCCCATCTCATCTAAAACACAGACACCTGAAGGAAAGAGTTAGTGGATGTGTCTTATAATTATTTTAATAACATTCCTCATCCTCAGTCAACATTTTTCACCAAAATACTGCAACATGCAGGAAAATTCTTTTCAGCTAGAGGATATCCTGCCTTACTTTTCTCCCCTCTTCTCCTCCTCTTAAGATTCTGTTCCTGCAGAGGATACATTTGGCTGCCTCCTGTCTGAAAGTCTATTGGATCTGATACTGATAAACCATCATGTTTGGGATTTAGGAAGGCTAAAACAAAAATGAGGAGCTGTTGGGATATAATCTAGTCATACCAGGTGGCTGTCAAGAAAGTTGTTAAAAGTGTCCCGTTTTTCTTACAGCAGGAAAAGTCTAACAGAAACTTCTGCTTTACAGAGAGGAAAAAAAACCCAAACAACCAAAACCCCCAAAACAAACAGGAGACTCACCTTCCACAGGTTTATATATAAACTTGTTCTTCATTCTCAAAACTGGACCAAATGAGATCAGGTTGTGCAGGTTTCCATAGCTGTTCCTGTCACTTGGCTGGAGTAGCGGCTCCCCACCTTTAAAAATGCTGAAAATGAAAAACACTTGAAAGCATACTGGCAGCACCTGAACAGCCCATATGTAAATCTCTCTTCCCCAATTCCTTTTCCCTAGGGATTAGCACCTATTGCCACCATTTCATATCACTGACTCCTCTTCCAGACTTTTAACAAAGGGATTGACCAGATATGGGATGATCCTGATGTGGTGACTTTGTTACAAGTGATGGTTGAGTTCTTTCCCAGAGAGTCCAACTCTCTCTTTAGGCCCCATCTGTAGACGTTCATCCTTCACATGCCCATGCAACTGATTTTCTAATTCCTGCCAAAGCTTCTTTAAAGCAGCCTCAGCCTGAGTAGCTGAATTTTTAGAGCTTTTCTAGCTCTACTGTGCAGCTCAACCACTCAAACTTTCATGAATCTCTCTTGTGATATCCATCTCAAATACTTCTCTGCACTGCTTCTGTAGTGCTATGCCTTTTAAATCCACAGCATGGCCTATGGCTAAGTATGTGCCATAGTACTGTGCCAAGTGTTTCACAGAAGCCTTATCCCTGAGCCCTCCAAGTTTGTGGAAGCCTGAAAACTTCCATATCCCAGACACAGGATAATCCAATATAGAGACAGATTTGAGCCCTTTCATGTAATTCTACAACACAAAATTACATAGCTCTGCTGAGCCTTTTGCTTGCAATTCTCCTAGAAGGTTGTTACTTGCTTATTTGTTGATATGATTCTTTTGTTGATTACACAAAGCAGCAGTAAATTGTTTGTGATTGTAAAGTGCAAATAAAACACCGTGAGCTCAGTTAGTTTATCTGAGAGTAGAAATTCACTTGGGGCTTTCAGAGACACGGAGTATGTAGGAGATAAGAAAGTACTGTATGAGCTGGAAGAAGGTGGAGCTCTGTAATCTACCATCAAGATTCTGTACTGAATCAGCTGTACTTGCTAAAAGCACCAAATCTTTCCAGAAGTTCCTCAGACCAGTGAGAGCAGACCAGTCTCACGTACCTGTTCGCACCCGGATTTGCCGTGCTGACAGACATTAAGCTCACAGTGCAAATAGGCCACTGAATGGTTCAGCATCTGGAACAGCTGGATAGTGAAGCTAGCAGCTCTGGACTTACTGCTCTGCAGTAACTGGATGTGTCTACATTCAAACGGCAACCTGGCAAGGACAAATGGCAAACAGTTTCAAATTCCAGCTCTCCCTGACTAAAGGCAGGGGAAAGGGGGATCTGCTGACACAGGTCTGCACAAATTCTAAGGCAGGTACCTGCATCTATGGAGTCAAACAAAAATCAATCCACAAAATGTCAGTGTCTCAGGCTGTACCTGTCCCTGCTGTGGAGGCCACAGTCCTAGAATTGTTTCTTGGAGGTTATTTTTGTTACAACCATTAAAATGGCAGCTGTGATGCGATAGCAATTCCCTGACCTAGACAAATCCAGAAGCACTGCAGAGGTGATCTCCTGCTGCAGTAGATATGGACAAATGAGAAAGCTCTTTTACTGATAACAATAGCGTGTACCACTTCTAATGCATACTTCATGCCCCAGTAGTTTTACAAACATCAGCTAATGAATCTTCCAGTTTCCCTGTGCTCAACCCAGACAGGTTAGGCAAGAATAGTCATGAAATGTTAGTGGGGCAATGGAGGCCTGTGGAGAAGCCTGGCTTCTATCCTTAGCCTGCTCTGCTCCGAGGCTGTGCTGTTGCCTAGCAGGAAGTGCAGGAGGATGCTCTAAGCTTGACATCTGTAACAGCACAGCGTGGAAAAGCAGGACTGACTGCTTATTTACATAAAGCAAAGGGTGATTTTTTTTTTCCCTGAGGGCTCTTTGTCTTACCAGTCTCCTAGTATTAATGACAAGACAGCTAAGGGACCAGAGCACTCTTGGACTCATTCTCACTGCTTTGAGCTTCCTCTGAACTCTGAAGAGATCAGACTCCAGCCACAGGGTACAAAAGAGAGCGTCCCCTAAGGATGAGCCCATGCCCAGCCAAGGCCCAAATGACCATGTGAAGCTACACCCATCCCTGCAGCCCCGTGTCTGACCTGTGGAACAGGCAGCACATCGCGCCTGGTCCCCCCGCGCTGGCGGAGGGCGTCACACAACAGGACCGGATCTGGAGCATGGGCTGGCTGCTGTTGCTCTGCACAGCAATTAAAGCCAAGAAAGTCTCCTGGGAAGCCACTGAACCTTCAACCTCAGGGTCTGCTTCTGCAGCCGGGCGCAGGCTCATTTGTACAGTGTAGTTACCGGAGCCACAGACATCATAAGTGCAGGAGGATGCTCTAAGCTTGACATCTGTAACAGCACAGCGTGGAAAAGCAGGACTGACTGCTTATTTACATAAATCAAAGGGTGAAGGGTGATTTTTTTTTTTCCCTGAGGGCTCTTTGTCTTACCAATCTCCTAGTATTAATGACAAGACAGCTAAGGGACCAGAGCACTCTTGGACTCATTCTCACTGCTTTGAGCTTCCTCTGAACTCTGAAGAGATCAGACTCCAGCCACAGGGTACAAAAGAGAGCGTCCCCTAAGGATGAGCCCATGCCCAGCCAAGGCCCAAATGACCATGTGAAGCTACACCCATCCCTGCAGCCCCGTGTCTGACCTGTGGAACAGGCAGCACATCGCGCCTGGTCCCCCCGCGCTGGCGGAGGGCGTCACACAACAGGACCGGATCTGGAGCATGGGCTGGCTGCTGTTGCTCTGCACAGCAATTAAAGCCAAGAAAGTCTCCTGGGAAGCCACTGAACCTTCAACCTCAGGGTCTGCTTCTGCAGCCGGGCGCAGGCTCATTTGTACAGTGTAGTTACCGGAGCCACAGACATCATCACTCACAACTGCAAA
>NW_010308519.1:5481-5948 GCF_000700745.2 Antrostomus carolinensis
GAAGAAAAAAAAGCTGAGGCTCAGCTGGGCTCCACAGCCTGTTGGGAATAAAACAGCATGAGGCTGAGTTTCCTCAGTGAAAACAAACAGTAAGTTGAAACAAACAGGTAGATCCTGGCATGATCCTCCCGTGATCAGAACCACCTCCTGCCTCTCTGCAGTCAAATCATTTGAAGCAAGGGGAACTTGGAAGTGTTCTACTGTGTTGGAATAGCTACCTTCTTTGCTAGCCCATTTGAGCAATTAAAAAAAGTTCCCACTTGCAAAATTGCATATAGATTGTTTTTTGGGAGGAGAGGAAGAGTTGGAGGCTATTGTGAAAAGGAAAACTAGGTCTGAAGGACAGTATTAATATCTGAACTGTGAAAATACACCTTTTTTCATGCAGTATCATTGCTGAATGAACCAAGTGTTTTTAAAACAGCCTACTCAGGTTACAGTTCAGATATTAACACCCCCCCCCCCCC
>NW_010308519.1:5977-14739 GCF_000700745.2 Antrostomus carolinensis
GCAACATTAACTACACCGAGATAATTACCCATTCAGAATGGCAGCATCTGACTGCAAAACCCTCCTCTGACGTGCTTCACTCAGCAGTGCACTGGGCTCTGAATCCAGCAGCGCTAGAACAGTTACTAAGCCTTCAGCTGCTTCTTCTGTTACTTCATTTGTTCTAGCCATGTCCTCTGCCTCTGTGTTCAAGAACAGCCCCTCGGATTGTCCAGTGTTGGCAACACCCAGCAAGGAATTCCCCTGTGGTGTGACTGCTACCAAACTCTGAGAAGAATATGAGGGGCTTTCTGAGGTTGGAAGGAACTGCATTAGATCTCTGGCTAGAAGCATCTCAGCATCATTGGCAGCTATTTTATTGAAGGCTGCTGACTGATTAGTAACCTTATTTACAATCCTATTAGCAGAGACAGAAAATGCTTTTGTTGTTGATGGCCCGGTGGCATCCATGACAGTGTCAGGGCTGGACTGACCAGTCTCATATTCAGTGTTATCTTCCAGTGGTATATTCTCCAGAGGGTGCCTTGCTGATGCCTGATGTGGTGAAGACATGGGAGGCTGAGTGGGCAGCTGAATAGCAGTGGGTGCATCTCCTTTCACTAACATGTCCTCACTCTTCCCCACTAATGTAGAGACCACAGTTGATTTGTTCACTCTGGCGGCTGTAAGCAGCACCATGCTTGGAGCAGATCGGATAGTTGATGTTGGCAGGACAGACACTTTTTTGTTTGTAAGTGAAGCAGTAATAGAATCGTTCTTAGCTGTGGAGAGAGAAGTCATTGCTAGTGGAGACCGTGATGTGCTCTGTGTCAGTTTAGGCTGCCTCGCAAGAGCAATAATAGGTCCTGTGGACACAGATGGTTGTACTGGAGTTAAACCCACCCTATTCCCAAGAACTGCAGTGGGGGGTTGCTGCCTCCTGGTGTTAAACATGGCTGACAGAGACATGCTTGTTCCCAAGAATTTACCAGTTCCTATTTTTCTTGCACTTGTGCTGATTTCAGTTGGCTTTGTACTTTCTCCCGTGTTGGCCTGTGAAAACAGTTTAGTAGGAGCTCGATGGATTTGGTCACGTTTCAGGGCTGATAGCAGGGGAGCATGTGTAGGTGCAGGTGAAGCTGGGCTTGCAGGAGAGTTGGTATACATCCTGGGGCGGGTAATTGTAGACAGAAGTTTCCCAGAAACAGTTGCTTTCACTTGGACCTTTGTTGAAAATGGAGTTTGCACGGGTGCTATTGTTGTTCTCTCTGTCATTATAAAGGGCTTAGGCACAATAGGAGTAAATTCCAAGTGTTTAGTAAGCTCAGGTTTCACAGCAGTTGTGTGGGCTTGTGCTGCTTTAGCACACACAGCGACTCCTCCTGAACAGGCTGTGCCGCCCGCTGCCGAATCTTTGCGATCGTGTCCATCCGGAAGCACGTTCACAGTAGTTGTGTGGGCTTGTGCTGCTTTAGCACACGCAGTGACTCCTCCTGAACAGGCTGTGCTGCCCGCTGCTGAATCTTTGCGATCGTGTCCATCCGGAAGCACAGAGAAAACTGATGATGTGCTGGGTACAAACTGAACTTGTGATGGTAGCTTTTGAAGTGACTCTGTACTTAAGAGACTTTGCAATGTGAACTGCAAAGGTGTGATGCTTGTGAACGTCTTTAATGGGTGTTTTATGGTTCTAGTTGAGTGCAAGGTCAAACAATCTGTGCATTGTGCTTGGACAGAGGAAGGTGTGGTCACTGAGCCTTGGTGATGGCCAGTAGTTTGTGTTATTAGTTTCTTACTGTGCTGAACCTGATCTACAGCTCCCGTGATAGTAAGCGGAGGGTGGGCAGGCACTAGAAAATCAGGGAGTCCCTTTGCTGACAATAAAGGCATTACAGAAAAAGAATGTGGCTTTTCAGTGGTGAGAAATACTTCAGGGGAAATACGGGGGCTATGCTGTGCAGACACCACTAATGGTGGTGTGGTGGAGGTGAAAGGCTCTGCTGACACACTGTCAGATAAAAGCAAATGAGTCCCCTTGGCTCCTTGGGATTTGGGAGCAGGTACCTGCATCTCTCCAGGCAGCCTGTGGAAGTGCGCAGCCTGCACTGCAGCGCTGATCTTCATCCCTGGGTCCAGCAAATGGTTTGGTGCTGAGGCGAGAGCCTGAGATGAACTAGTGATGGCTGCATAATTAGGATTAGTTAGCACTGGCTGAGAAGTTACTTTTGTTTTCTCCGCTTGTTGGTCAGACGCAGTGGAGAGAGTAGTTTCGAGCCTCGAAAACTTACTAGGGGTATAAGAGGAACTAGTTTTCATTGGGATATCATGGCTGCTTTCAGGGGTACCCAAATTCAGATCTTGCTTGTTTGTGAACAAGAGGGCAGTTTTATGGTCACCTTCACCAGCAGGAGAGGGCACCATCTGTAAATCTGGTCTGTCAGTGGGCAAAAGGACAAACACGGGCTTAACCAGAATTAAACTAGAAGGACTCGGATTTTCTAGGTTCGCAAGGTCCAGCACTGAAGAATTTGATGCTGCCAGGATTTGCTGAATAGAAACCAGAACCCCAACACTGGCATTTAGGAATTTTGTAGGCAGAGGGGAATCTTGCATGGGCTGCAGGCATATCATGCCATTAGTACTTTTAAGCAGAAAGGACAAGTATGGGGATGATGGCAGCATTGTAAATTGGTCACCTCTAAAAACACGGAGGTTTTTGGTAGCTGCATCATGCGACTGACCAAATCGCTGCGCTAGCGCTTGTGCCAGGTATGCTGGGATCTCCTCAGAAACGCTGGGCACCGCTGGTTCAGGATGTGCTGTTGTTGAGCTGGACTGGCTTCCCTGTGCGTGGGGTGAGGGCAGTTTTGAAGCAAACGCTGCCAGGCTACCAGATTGCTGGATATGGGAGGCAGAAGGGGAAAAGCTGTGAAGTGGAACTTTCTGGTTCCCGTTGTCATGCACTCCAGAGGGGCTGGGGACTGGGCTGGCTTGTGGAGTCAGTGGGGGAGAACCAGTTTTATCTCTCTGTGGTGGGAGACTTTCCTTTCTTTTGGAGCCTTCCACTGTGCTCATCTGTGCTATCATAGGGAAGGCTTCCTGAGATACAGGATGGGCAGAACTGCCTTGAACCTGAGACCTAGGAGCAGTGGACGTGGGCGAAGGTGGTATGTGAAGTCCTTTCTCAGGAGAGGTGGGGGTGCCCATTAGCTGCAATCCAACATAAGCAGGAAAAGAGGTACCTGGTGCCTGAAGCCCTGCATGAACAGAACCAAGAGTGCTTACGGGTTGAAGGGCTGCATTCTCAAAGGCAGATATACCTGGAAAGAGCGCAGATGTTGCTCCTTTTGGGTCTTTAGTAGTTTGGGAAAGTTTTATTGTGGAAATCCATGACTGGCTTAAAGAGGATAAATTAGCAGAAGGTTGTGGGCTCTCAGGGGATTTTTCAGGTTTACTTGTCCTTGTCTGATGATCAGTTGCTCTTTGCAAAACTAGAACTGTGATTTCTGGAGAGGTCCTGTTGGTTTCCTGGGAAACGTGTTTAGTACAGTTGAGAGTCTGGGACAAAGAAAGAGGCTGTTGTCTAACAGTTGTACCAATGGGCCCTTGAAATGGAGGCAGAAGTAAATCACCATGAACTAGAGCTTCCAGATGCATCAATAAGGAAGAAGAATGTACGTTGCCTTGCGGGAGTGTCTGAAGAGCAGGCAAATGGGCTGGGTGTCCAGAACCATTTATTACAGCTGTTGCTGAGTTTTGGGCTTTACCGCTTGTTGTTTCTTGCTTCAGAGATAAAATAGGGGAAAACTGAATAGGACTTGGCTGTGTCAGTCTGGAATAGGCTGCATCAAGGTCCCCTGAAGCTGGCTTTTGTAGGAATGCAGAAGCTGTAACTTCAGCGTCCGTACTCCGAGTCTTTTTCAGGTATGCAGGCGTCACACCAGCTTCGCCGTCAGGCTGGACGTGTGGATTGGTGTCTTTTAGCCTTTTGCTAGCGGGAGGTGCTCCTGCTGGTAACCCATCCACCCTTGCACTTTCAAGAGCAACCTTAGCTCTGGTGGGAAATGGAGATGCTGCTATTTCTTTCTGTGGAGGTTGAAAATTTACCGTTGAAGTCAGAAGAATCATTTTAGGACCTGGTACCTCCATCTGCTTGACAACAGGATTGGCTGTAAACTTGGGAGGGTCTTGATGTGTCCCTCTACTGAGCAGGGGCTGGGGCAGCCCAGCACTAGAGCTGGTAGGACTGAAACCAGCCTCAGTAATATTTGCTGCTTTTCCTTGAAGTGATCTGTCTGGCTGTTCCAGATGTGCGATAGCCTGTGATCCTTGTGCAGAGACAGGGATGCTTATGCTGCTCAAGACCTTGCCAGGGAAGTTGCGTTCATCCTGGAGTTTTACAGCTGCTGGTTCTGTCTGCAGTTGCTCAGCCACCTCCAAGTTCCTAACCAGCTCCTTTGGCAGCACAGTTGTTCTTTTTGTAGCTGTCTCTGTATGCACAGGAATGAAGTCAGCTGTCATTTCACTGGTAGGATCAAGTGCTGAAAAAGGACTCTGAAAATTAAAGGTCACCTGATCCAAGTTATCTTCTGTCACAGAAGACACTTCGGTGGGCACTGGGCTGCTCTCAGCTCTTGGTTGGGTTTCTCCAGGAAAACTCAGGTCTAATACTTCACTGGCACGATGTTCATTCCTGGGGGCACCTAACAAACGAAAAACAAGCCCTTTGCTTATTCAGTTGTACGAGAACTTTTAAGAGCTTGCAGCAGCACTCTGCAACAGGCTGAGCAGGAAGCGGAAAGTTAAGCAGCCACTGGCTCCATTCAGAACTGTACAGGAGGGAGGATGGGCAGCTTGGGCGCTGCCATTCTTACTGCCATCTGCTATAAATCTGACCCTCTGCTGTTTACATTCAGTGTCATATGAAGGATGTCCCTCCGTACTCCTGCCACGCTGACGCGAGACGTTAACCAACCAGAGAGGACCCCTTGATCTTAAACATACAAGGATATAAATGACAGCCAAAGGTGCAGGGAGAATGAAACCCTTGGGCTGTCTGAGGACAGGCCAGTAGCTCTTTAATAGCAAAGCAAGATTAATATACACAGAAATGAGCTCACTCACCTGGCTCTCCTTAACCACTCTTTCTCCCTCAAGATCCCAGTCCTATGATGAGTTTCCTGATTCATACTGGGTGAGCAGGCAGGACAAAGCTGGTTTGTTTTGTGGGAGTGAGGCGGAGCAGACAGAAAATAGTAACGTCTCTACTTTGAACTTCTCAAATCAAAAGCAGAAACTTTGTCATTTAAAGAGGCAGACCTACAGTTTAAGAGGCTATTGTTTTATCCACCCATTTAACTTTTTTCTGTCTTCACATTCAGAAGGTTGACACTCCCAAGTATACTTTCCAAACCATGGACTAAAATATTAATGTACTTTCCTCTCTAAAATCTTTAAGCATTTTCCCTGGCACCTGCCATCAAACACGTGTATCTAAAAGCTAAAAAGTGATTATGCATTTAAGCATCACGCTTTTAAATTGTGAGGTTTGAGAAAGGCAAAGCAGAGGTTCAAAAAAGCAGTTTTGCTTCAGATGAAATCCCTAGGGTTGGCATCCAAGTGTAGTGCCTTAGGAGGAGATTACAACTTCTCTGGTCGTTTGAAGAACCAGTACTACTTTCAGTCAGCAGGGAGCAGGGTAAGATGATACAAGAGTACCCCAAAAGCTGATACATTACCACAAAAGCAGTGGAAACTAATGGATGATGAAGACTGGTATGTTAGATCTAGAAAATATTTTGATTTGTGGTTTTGTATAAACAAATGAAACTCAGATGCTTTAGCCCCAACTCAGCAAAGCGAGCACAAAAGACAAACACTTACTGAATCAAGATCTTGTGCAAAGAAAGTGGTGTAAACATCCACAAATACACCTTGGGGGGGGGCGAAAAGATAATTAAAAAAAAAAAAGCAAACAAACAAAACCCACAAAAAAAAAAAAGTGGAAAATTCTTTGATATCACCCCCTGCAAGTTTACTCTCAATGATGAGAACAGCCTGCCTGAAGACACAAGACTGGTTTTATTAGCCAAGCTAATTTTATATACACTTGCAGGGTATGCTCACAGGCATGCAGTAAGAGGGAGAGAGCAAAGACTGACTGGTTCCCTGCAATGAGTGACAGCAACCCTAGGAACTCGTTTGAGGCATGACAGCATTACAAACTCATCGCTGATTTCATGCTGTCAGAAATATTTGGCAGGACAGCTGTTCCCAAAGAAAATGCAGAACAACATGTTACTGCATGGTGAAGAGGGGAGCCCATGTTTAATGGGATAAACAGTGGTGCCTGGAAAAAGTGTATTCTGAACAAGGCTTCAGCAGACACAAGGCTGATCCTCACTTCTGCTATGGACCCGCTCTGTGAAAAGTGACTACTCTTCCTTTGCTTTCCCCACCTATAAGGGGACAATCTATTCTTTGGGGAATGGACTGCCTCTTAGCTGGATAAGTAGCACAGCTGTGTCCTGATTTGGGGCCAGTAATTCTCCCACAACAGAAACTGTTTAAAAGAAATCTTGAGCCTTACAGCACAGCTACACAGAGAGAAGTTGCTCCTTCATCTCATCGTTGTCATACGCCTGAGACTGATGGCCCAATATTTAGCATAGTTTTTCTGCTCACTGATAAGAGAGGAAAAGAAGGCAGAAAGACAGCAGTTGAGATTAGAACAAGACCCATCACTCACCAGATAAATCCAGCACTCCAGCCGCAATCAGAATAAAGATGGGGAATTTTTCCTGCATCTTGTGAAGCAGCTCCTGAGTCACCCCAATGACAATGTATTCAGGCAGGGAGCAGCTTGCTAAGGAGTCACTGCTGCCTCGTAGCAATGGGCATTTGCTGTGTTTGCTCTGGAAGAAGGGCAGAGTATTGGGTTACTTTATAAGATCTTAGGCCAGACAGCAACCAATAATCTGTCACAAAAAAAAAAAAAAAAAAAGGAGCCCACACCAATTGGAATCAATTGATTTTGAACAAAAGAAGAGAGTGTGTTCACCTGCATGGCAAAGATGGAAAACATGACTGTAAACATGAGAGGTTGCCTATGCAAGACAGCTCTTTATCTCTGAAGAAAGAGTTAAAATGCTACCTTGAGTACTGAGTGTAGTTTCGGGCCTCAATGTTTTAAAAGGATGTGAAGATGCATCCAGAGGAGGACAATGGAGCTGGTGAAAGGGCTGGAAGGAAGGTTCTGTGAGGAGGGCAGAGGATTTGAGTTTCTCTGGTTTGGAGGAGAGGAGGCTGAGGGGTGACCTTGTTGCTGTCTGAGGGAGAGGGAGATGGAGATGCTGAGCTCTTCTTCCTGGGATCCAGTGACAGGATGCATGGGAATGGCTCAAAGCTGCATCAGGGGAGGTTTAGACTTGATGTGAGGACGCATTTCTTTACAGAGAGGGTGGTCAAACACCAGAACTGACTTCCTAGAGAGGTGGTTCATGCCCCAAACCTGTCAGCGTTTAAGAGGCACTGGGACAAATGTAATACAACTTTTGGTCAGCCCTGGCGTGGTCAGGCAGTTGGACTAGGATGATCATTGTAGGTCCCTTCCAACTGAACTATTCTGTAATTCTAATTCTACTCAGTAAGGGTCAGAAGGTTCTGCAGTTTGTGCTGAGACAAATATACACAAGGATCAGTTTGGATCCCAGATGGAGACACTTTCCTAAAGCAATCCATTTACATAGGTGTTTGGCTCTCTAAGTGCAAATAAAATGGACCTTCTCTCCCTGTGACCCTCCGGGTAGGGTTAGGCCTCAGAGGAAGGCTGCTGGTGGTGCTGCTTCTATCACTCTATCAAGCCTGCTGGATCCTTTCTTCTCTAGGTCTGCAAGCATTGGCAAAGCGTGTTCTTAATTCAGAAGTCCCTAGTGCCCTTGCAAATATTCACCTGAAGATAGTAAGCAGTATACATCAGGCATCTTTTTAGTGCAAGGCACCTGCACCCACACAAATAGCAAGCAAAACTCTTGGAGAAAGGAAATTTAGAGCAATGCAGGTTAAGGACTTAAGAGAGAACATTATTATATAGCCATGACTGTTGCAAGTGCAGTGGAAATCATACGTTAAAAAAAAATGAGCAAAAGGCAGATAAGGAGTATAACGGCAGCTCAGAAAAGCACTGCAAGAGACACTGAAGATGAGGTGATTGCTCCTGAGGGAAACAACAATAAACCATTATCCATCCTTCAGCAAACTGATAAAGTGTAGTCTAATAGATAATACAACAGATTAGGTGCTGACAGGCATAACTTCCAGTCCTAGCCATGTCACTCACCTGGATGTGGTAACCAAGGTCAGGTCACTGCATCTTTTTCCCATTCTGTAAGTTGTCTGGGAAAGAAAATTATCCTGACTGGCATTTGCACAGCACCTGACAGACAGGGCCCTAATTTTAGTCAGCACCTCTACCCAAAACCAGCATGCGGTAATTTGTCACATTAGCTAACACATTAAACGCTTTCAAGAAGGCTCCATTTCCACAAGTTCCACATCCCCAAGTTCTGTTCTGCTTCTCCCACTGGTTGACAGTCTAACCACTGCCTGGTCTTGCCTTCACGCAGCTGACAGAGAGGCCGAGTCTGTATTACTGTGTTACTCAGATTAGAACAGATATGTGATTTTGCATCCTAGGTAATGTGATCAGAGTTTGTGATCTGCAATGCAACCCACATCACATTGTTTGACAGAAAAACCAAAAGTAGCATGATGGAATCATCAGC
>NW_010308519.1:14774-20604 GCF_000700745.2 Antrostomus carolinensis
AGCATGAAACTTAACAGTTGTAACTAAAGGAATAATTCTACTAGAAATGGTAGGTAGTACATTCATACTCTCTGCAGACCATTTACCCTTGAGAAGGCATGGGCCTCTTCCCACAGACTGTCATGAGTTATACTACCTGAATACCAGTCAAGACATATTCGTGAACAATAAAAAACTGGTGCAACCATTTTATAAGCACAAAGATGCTACAAAAGTGATCCAGAAACCCATGGTGATTCCCAGGTAGGATCTCCTGGCAGGTTCTTTTTTTCTTCAAATAGGACGATAGCTTGTACAAGCTCAATGCCCCTTCTGTAACTGTTTGATCACCCAGGTCTGCTTCCTAAGCCCAAATGCCAATAGTTCCTGCTGGTAACCTGGGGTGCTCATAAAAATTCTGCAATAGTAAATATTTTTCACAAGGACAAATCAGTTCTCAAAAGCCTTTTGCAAAAGGAAGTTAGAAGCGATTCTCTTACCTGATCACCATTTTCTTCTGGGGACAATGGCAACTGGTATGTGAAAGGTTCCATTAAGCAAAACCCAGCTTGTCAGTCAAGATCAAGAAAGATATTTAGCTTTTAGACTTTTAAGATGATTCAGCTGCTATTTTGAAAAGGAGATGATATATAATTTGTCAGCCGCTGTTCTGAAGGGACAAGATTACATCTAGAACATACACCCACAGGTGTCAAGGAAGCAAATTGAAGAGCCATTTTAAAGTCAAACACGACTGCCCTGTGCCGTTTCATTTCAATGTAATATATTCTTTTGTTTCCTGTGTTCAAAACCAAGGCAAAGAAGAAGTATTGTATTCATGGCCAAAGTCCTTGTCTAGCTTAAGTTCTACAAGCTCTCAGTATAGATTTCTGTCTACATGCATCTGTTTATTTGTTAAGAGATGATTTGTTAGATTTGTCAGGTTTCTGTCAGCAGTACTACAGCGGCTGTTCCGTTAGCATCACCAGCACAGTCCTCAATAGATGGGCTTTCCAGAAGCACCTTAACCTGCCTTTTTGGAGGAATGCCTAAGAGTTAAGAGTATTGTGTTACTGCCTTTCTTTTCAAATTACATTTGCCATTAGTAGTAATTAATTTTTAACCTCTCTAGAAAACACAGATGCTAGAAGGATGTGCCATTTGTGTTACTGTTTAAAAAAAAATGAGCAACTGCAGAGGAGATTAGAGATTAACACAAGGGGTCCTGAGAAAGTACTGAAGATCAGGAAGGTCAGCTACTGCTCTGATTCTGCACAAAAGTAAAGGACCAAGGGATATTATTAAATTTACAAAGACAGTAAGCGTAACACTACTAAAATAAATGGCCCATAATTCATAAACAAACCTCATTGTCATAAGTTATCGCTACGATTGAGCGCTTAGTGAAATTAAGACCAACACATTTAAGCAGGAAAACATGAAGTTTAAGGTTTATGTAAAGTGTGAGGTGATACCACACACACGATACTGAATCATAATCTAGTCACCAGAGGACTCTGTGGGGGGGAAAAAAAGGCTTCTTCAAAGTCACAGCTCACCATTTATTTCTATTTTCTTCCAATACACTGGTACTGGACCCAAATGGGAAAGTACACTAGACGAGCCATTGCTCAGTGATTAACGAGCAAGGAGGTCACCAGTAAGAAAGAGCAACATCATTTATTAAAGCAAAGACAAGCTGAATGCAAGGTGTTATTGCAGCTGTTAGCCTAGGTAATAAACAAACTTCTTTCTCCTGATACTTACGTTGCTATTGTTTCACTGGCTTCGGTAGAGGACCAGCAAACACTTTGGAAAGGGACTGAAAAGCTGACATGCTTTGAGTTAGCTTTATTAAAGAAAAGAAAAAAACACTCAACACCAAATGATATTAACAGCAGGTTTCGAAGCTCTCCTGAAGACTTCAGGTGCTATGCACGTATTTCATAGAGGAGTTCAGGATGGCCAGTCCATTGAGTTCCCGCAGCTGAAAAATATGCCTGAAAAGACAAGAGAAAGGTTGCTGGAGAGATATAAGATTACTAACAATGAAAGTTTCAAGCTTCCACTGCTCTGCTGTACCCCATGCCCAAACTGTCAAGGATGTTTAAGGCTACATTTGAGAAGTTCCTCCTAAAGTAGCATGAGAAGCAGAGTTTCTAGATTGCTAGTCCCCACAAAAAGGAAAATGAAAGTTCTAAATAATACTTGACAATGGTTCAAATAGGTGACATTTCAGATTAACAAAACTAAGAACACAAGGTGTTTCCCTTTTATATCTCTGGAGAGTTTTGCAAATCTCAGAGCAGACACTTTCTCTATTGCTCATTTGGGATCTCCAACAGAAGCATTATCCCTTGCTTTCTGCAGTGGTTCAGTGTGTATATCAGCAAGCTGAACTCAATTCCTCTGTCTGGAATGCAGTTCAAGGTTCAGTTGACAGTTTGCAGCTAGCTGGAGCTTGGCATACTCTTGGCAGGCAGCAGCAGACATTCTTTGCTGACATTTATACTTTTATTTTGCCCTCATTATTGCTCTGACCTCTACAAACTTATCGCTCCTTCTCCTTCCATTCTTCCAGCACAGGTAACATCAGAAAGCAATGCCAAATGAGCTCCTTGAAAAATGTTAAGACAGACAACTAGCAACAAAGGAACCCCAAAGCAGAACTGTGGGGACAGTACCACAAGAGGGAATCCTAGTTGGAGGAAGGGTGATTGATTTCACGGAGTACTTATACAAACTAATCATCTGCCCTGTACCTCCTTGCTCTATGAGCAGAACTGACTGACACTGCTCAGTTTTTCCAGAATTATCACCTGAGAACAACCAGATAGTGCAGGAGAACAACAGTCTTTCTTACACTACCTTGGTTCAGCGACACAAAGCTTCCCCAGAGCAATTGCTGCATTCTCCTGCACTGAAGTTCTCGTAGCATCACCACCAGCATGTTTCAACAAAATCATCACAACATTGGAATCCAGTAAGGACGTCGCTGCTCCAGGAACAACAAGGCACTGGCCAAGGCAGAAAGCAGCATTTCCCACAATCATTTCATTCTCTGAGTCCAAGAGCTTCAGCAGCACACTGAACCCTGTGAGAAAGAGAGATTAATTGTACAGAATGCACACGGATTTGTTCAAGTAGAGCTGAACATTTTCTCCTGTCTTTACCTAAACTCCTAGAGAGCGAGCACCGTTTTGTGTCAGGCATTTTTTTAGAAAACCTGAAGGAGCAAGGCAGCTTAGACTGCCTTCTAAATAAAATACAGCTTTGGCTTTCACATGCATGAACTTCCCTTGGGGGTTACATAGGTTTGCTTTGGTTTTCTTTGATGGTCCCATCTGTTCTTCCAGATCACATCCCACCTTTTCTCCTGCAATAATATAATCTGAAAAGGCAGTGCTGCTCCAGAGAGCAACAGTGGCTGGTGCAGGAGCTGAACTAAGTGGCCCAGCTGGAATGCAATTTCATGTTACGGGACTATAGCTTGATTCCAACAGGGTAACGTCTGGGTAGGCAAACAGAGATGAGAAAAATAAGAAATAGTGACTCACAAGATTAATAGCAGAGTTTTGGTGGAAAGACTGGAAGTGAAGTGTTATTGCTAATTTGAGGAAATGAAAGCTTCATCTACAGATGACAGTGGAACTAATAGGAGGTGTACAAAAGGGAGATGATGCTCTGAAAGGCTTTTAATGAGTGGAAATCCTTAGGGTTCAAGTTGAATTACATGAGCTGACAGTTTCGTGACAGGTTCAACCATTTAAGATAAAACTTCAGTATTCTCTGTTGTAGTTACATTAGGATTCATTGAACCTGGATTTTAAAGCAATCTAAGTAGTGTTATATCACATAACTAGAGCAAATATACTTGAAAACACCCTAAGACACCTGGTCTGATATTGTCACTCTGTCTCTATATCCATTTCCTTTTAATACCAGGCCAAATAGCCACACATAAATTGAAGAAAACTATAAACAGCCTCAATCTCTGTAAATCAAATGTCTAAATGACGCTTCTTATTTTAGCCACTAACTTCGGGAACTACAACCCAATTCAGTTACAATTTACAAGCACTTTTTTCAAAACGTACATATTTCTCGCTCTAAAAAAGCATATCAAGCCATTTTACTAGAGTAAAGCACAGTTTCTCTAACTCAGGCTTATTATCTAATGTGTGCCTATTTCCATCCACAGACAGAGCGAAAGCTCACTAAGCACCATTTCAGGAGGGGGAGCAGCACATTACTCGGAAAACACGGCTAGTCTTGCAAGAGCAAAACCCAGTGTCCAGTGTCCTTCTAGATGGGAAGAAATCGTATCCTGGGCTGCATCAAGAGAAGCGTGTCCAGCAGGTCGAGGGAGGGGATTCTGCCCCTCTACTCCGCTCTTGTAAGGCCCCACCTGGAGTACTGCATCCAGTTCTGGAGCCCCCAACATAAGAAAGACATGGACCAGTTAGAACAAGTCCAGAGAAGGACCACCAGGATGATCCGAGGGCTGGAGCACCTCTCCTATGAAGACAGGCTGAAAGAGTTGGGGCTGTTCAGCCTGAAAAAGAGAAGGCTCCGGGGAGATCTTATAGCGGCCTCCCAGTACCTGAAGGGGCTACAAGAAAGCTGGGGAGGGACTTTTCATAAGGGCACTTAATGACAAGACAAGGGGAAATGGGTTTAAACTGAAAGAGGGGAGGTTTAGATTAGATATTAGGAAGAAGTTCTTCTCTGTGAGGGTGGTCAGACACTGGAACAGGTTGCCCAAGGAAGTTGTGGCTGCTCCTCCCTGGAAGTGTTTAAGACCAGGTTGGATGAGGCTTTGAGCAACCTGGTCTAGTGGAAGGTGTCCCTGCTGATGGCAGGGGGGTTGGAACTGGATGAGCTTTAAGGTCCCTTCCAATCCAAACCATTCTATGATTCTATGATTCTATGAAAGTAATTGGGTGATACTGAGATTACATCTCTGCATTCAGTCTCTAACTAGTGAAGTTGTCACTGCACTTACCTTTATCTGACTTCACTAGATCTTCCCGAGCTTGGCTATTACTTCTGGTGCAGACAGAGAGGGTCTTTATAGCATAACTGGATGTGACCTGTCCTCCAGCCTAGATGTGATTAGAATAAAGCAGATATTGACAAACATACAGTTTATACCCCATCTTATTCAGGGTTACAGAATAGCTTAGGCACCATGGAGATAGTTCGGTATTCCTTATGGCCAAATTAAGACCTTTGTAGTGCACATATCTCAAGATGAACACAGGCTGCAAATGACACAAGAACCATCTCTTTCCTGCCAACAGCGAACATACAGAATTCCCTGAATTTGTGGAGCCCAGTTCCTGTCAAATTAGCAACTCCTTTGATGCTTGCTAGTTACCAGAGCCAAGCTGAGAGCCATGATCTTTTTCTAGACTAATTTTATCTGCATCATAGCAAATCTGTAGAATCCATATCACACTCTGCTAGATACAGAGATACAGCAAAACAGTGTTTACACATACGCAGTATTTGGGGGAAAATTGCTCCCAGGCTTGATTCAGCAGTCACTGGTAATCAGTGAAAAGAGCTCCATTGCTTTTCAGTGGTTCAAAATAGATCACACCAGTTTTAGGCTTTAATCCTCCAACTGGGCCTGCAGTAGTGGATTTGTGAATTTGCAGGTCTCTGTGCACAGGCATCTGGCTCATATGGAAATGACCAAAAAATCTGAGCTGTGGACCAGACTACAGAGGCAGCCTAGTCTCCAAACTGGCTACCTAGCTTAAAATTAAACTTGAGGGCACTGTTACAATGAACAATACAATGCAGACACATGCAGCCAGAGTGACTGCACAGGTCTTTCTCCTAG
>NW_010308519.1:20635-33771 GCF_000700745.2 Antrostomus carolinensis
GGTTTCCTTAAGGGACAATACAAGCAGAAATAAAGTGAATTTTGTTAAATTAATTTACTTTCAAGAATCTGATCATTTTCTTCACCACCCCTCCTTTCACGACTTCTTCTACTGCCGAGAGGGACGCTGGCAGGATGCGGCTCAGCACTCCAATGGCTCTCTTAATTAGAAAACAGTATGAGAGAAGGAAAAAAAAAGTTTATTTGTCCAGATAACTTTAAGGAGTTTTCAAATTATTTTGCTTTTGCAGAATAAAATCAAAGTAATTGAAGTGATAAAAGGAGGAATTTACAGAAATATAACAAAGAGCATTGTTATGACATGCCTTTTTTATTGCTTACTGGAAACTGAACTGAAGCACAGCTTCTAAAGACTCACTGTAGAGAGGTGAGACCAAACTGAGATCGGGACAACTCCATGTATGTTTACTTATTGAAACAAATTCCTAGTAGAAACCAGCCCAGCACTGCTGGTATTTTGTCAAGTGAAACAGACCAGAACAATTCATGTCGGTGCAGAGAGGTGAATGGACTTTGAGTCCACATCTGCCCCTACCCATTTGCCTTGAATAACTGCTCTCCGTGGGAGCTGCACACCGTTAATAGGAGTACAGTCTCCTAGGTACGATTCACATACAAGACTTGTAAAAAGAAACAGCTGCTAAACACCCAAATTGTTCTTGCTCCTTTGCTTCTAGATTGATTTTGGTGTTTGTTTGGGTTTTTTGGTTTGTTTTGTTGTTGTTGGGGTTTTTTTGCAGGGCTGGGGGGGAGAGTTGTTTGGATTTTTTTAAAGAGTTTTATATTGAAAACCATCCTAAGGAGGAAATTATTTGTAAGACCTTCTGTTAAGTAGATTTCAAGAGAACATTGAGAACCTCTTGCACCAAACAATATAAAAAATTGAATAAGTGGTATGTTATTTCTTTACTCCTAGTCATTATGAATGTTTTGGGCTTCAAAGCCTAATGTACAGGCTTGCACAGGGCAGCAGTTTGCACTGAAGTGTTCGGGTCAGGTCAGTTAATGCAATCTTTCATTAGTCCACAGACATCCCACTTACTGTCACAATCCTTCCATCCTTATCCCCGAGGAGAGACATGCACTTGCCACTTATGTCCACCGCAAAGTACTGAAACAACAATGTGAAAAACCCAGGTCCAGCTGATTGCTGGGAAGTGTGAGAGTAGAAATGGGTTAGTAGACAAAGTACTCTACAACAAAGAATCCAACGGAGCTCAGGGCACACGTGGCAGTAAGTTACTAACACTTCAGTACCCAGATGTACCTTAAGAAATTTTTCCCTCTTGATGGAATCCTTAGTTTTAATGAAGTTTGGAACGCGTCAAGCATCTAAGAATATCCCATAGCTGGAGACTGATGCCAAACCAAACATTTATACCACTATGGAAAGGTACTATATGTGCTTTACATTCTATTTTTCTCATAGCTGCGTGTGTATGAGGGGTAGTGGTGCAGGAGAAAATTGTGTAAATTTTTTTCACTTTTTAGCTTAAATTATCAATTACCCTTACTGATAACCTGAAACGCCAAGAAAAAATTAAAAAGTAACTGAACACTGGCAAAATCCAAGGTTGGCAGCCTTTAAATGCTTCAGCATGCTCGATGTGAAAGAGGGCTCTAAATCCATCTATGACAAGCTCTTTTCCCCTGTCCAGACTGCAAGGTCACAATATTTCACAGTCATTCCCTCACCTAGTCTCTTTGAATGTTCTGGTACTAATTCAGTGACTTGCATCAGGCCCATTTACAGTGACAAGGGAGGAGGATGCTCTCACTGCTCAAGCAATTCTGAATCCCCGAGGAAGAGATTATCCAAAGAACATTACCAAAGAACATCCACAGATCTTGTCTACCTGGATGATCACATTTGATTCAAGCAGCAAGTTCATCATGAGGCCCAGCACTGCAAACAAACACTCTCGGTATTCAGGTGTGCTGACATCAAAGCGTTCATCCTGTATGCGAGGGAGAGAAGAGTGCAATCAATTCTGATGTTCAGAACATGCACCTCCTCAGTCTTCTGTGTGCTCACTTAAAAGGTGCATCGGTGTTCCTCTGATGCACCCTGAACTCAGAAGGAAGAAAAAGTCCTGTAAGCACTAGAGCTAATGATGCCTCTTTGATACAGATTTGTGCTTGTGTTTGTTTCACTTTGGTATCTGAAGTGGCACGCTCCAAACTTCTGATTTTCAGGCAGCTAACAAGAGCCTTTCCCACCCTCTGAATTCTTTTGTTTCCGAGGACTGAGTTCATACTGTGTCCTTACCCTGAAAGGGGCCACTTACAATAAAAAACCACTCACTCCCCTCCACCCATCTATCAATCCACAACTTATGTGAACAAGGGACCGCCTTGAGACCTCTATCCAACTACCAGCCTTGAAAGATCTCTCTGTCAAGGGTTCAGAGCTGCAAGCATGATCACGCAAGTGCCATTTCCACAGGAGACAGGGCTGAAAACACTATTGTAGGGAGCCCTCAAGCTTCTTTACCACAAGCTTTAAGCACGCTTGCCAGCACTCTCTGCAGTCGGCCATCTGCGTTCGAATGACGAGGTCTGCACACAGATTCCCCACGATGCCAATGCAACGGGCAAGGGCTGCCTGGTTCACCAGCTTGGCAGAGGTCTAAAACAGAAGGGTGGAATAACAAATTAACAACAAATGACAAGGAAACAATAAATACGTGTTCCTATCCCACCGGCAATGGAAAATGGGATTCTGGATTCTCTCTCACCTATGCTACGTCTCAACTGTCCAAAGTTTGCAAATCACCTTCATTTTCAAAATGAATCTCCCAATGACATTTTAAAGTCTTGGGAAAAAAAAACGTGGCTGGATTCTGTGGTCCCTAACCTCAGACTAGGAATATTTCCTACTATTACTTCCTTAGGTCACAGAACAGAACAGCCTCAGCTGCTGCTGTAATTCAAGGAAGGTATGTTCAAAAGGAGAGAGCAACAAGAGAGCTGTAATTTTAGCATTGTCTTGGTGCTCGTTTGGAGAAATGGAAGTATTTTACTTTCCAGGTAAACATCATTAAAAAAATGTTCCAGGTAAAAATCTTTCATACCAGCAACTGGGTGAATAAAGGTAGAGCTCCTGTAGAAAACATAACACGACACTGGGTTTTGAACCTGTTGAGGAATAAAGCAAACCATATTTGGACACTTAAATCTTCAGACAAAAATCACAGACAAAGGCAACACAACAGCAACATAAAGACAAGGTAAACGTCAGCCAGCAAAGTACCCTCCCAGCAAAGAAGGCCAACAACCTCCCTCAGTAGCCTATTTAGTATATTTCAGAGTACAACTATACAAAAAATGAATGAAGCAATGTAAGTTACCTTTCCTCTTCAGTTAAATCAGATAGTATGTTCATAGCACTGCTAGCCCTGGCATCAGTGTTGTTGACAAATGTCATCAAAATCTGCAGCCATCTGTTATTAAAAACCAAAACACTTTTGTCAGCTTTGGTTTAATTATTAAAGATCAAAATTGCATTTTAAGTGCACCAACACAATTTGGGAACTCAAATTCCCTTGTGTTCAGTAGGGTTTTGACCAAGCTGGATGCACTAGGCCCTCTGAACACACTCTGTCACCTAAGAGCCATTAGAACAATATTTCAGCACTAGATTCTCTCAGAATATTGTCCTTCTTTGCATAAGTACAGTGATTTTAACACATATACCAATTTCTGTCAGTATTAGAACGTTTCATCAGCATGTAAGCTTTACAGATGTTTGAAGCTAAGCTGCTTTGCTGCTGGTGAACATCTTGGGGACAGATAAGTAGAAGGCAACAGTCAGAACTGAGAACACCATCAGCACAGCCCAGAACTGAACAGTTTCAACAAATCATAAAGGCCTGCAAGGGAGTGTCAGTGTTGATGCTCACATGGCTTACAAGGACATGCTGAGCAAACCCAACGGTCTTTGGAGGGGTTTAATGAAAAAGCTTTATAGTAGCAAAGGAAAATTAATCTCCTGCCTTAAAAAAAAACCCCCAAAACCAACAACATTATACCCCATTTGCTTTTTGAGCTTTTGTAATAGTGTATGATTGTGGCTGTGGGATTTGAACTGCATGTAATTCACGGGACTTGAGGCTGGCAACCCATAACTCTGCCAAACAACAAGGACACTTGTAGAAGTGCTGGGTTTTCTTCACATGCTCCTCTACTGAACTGAAATTCTTTGCCACTCTCCTCCAACTTTGTAGCACAGCAAGAGATCCTGTAGTCTTGCCTCTTTCTGAGGACAAGCCCAACTGCCAAGAAGCTCAATATCTGCAACTTTACCTTCTGAACATCCTAACTCTATTCAAGCAATCGGGCCCAGGATCTCTTTCAGAAGGTGACAGAAGATTTTTCAGGTTCCTGATATTTCAAGCCACAATAATATTATCTGCCCTTTTTAAGCATCCTCTCAGATGTGGCTCATTTCTTTAACCTTTCCTCCGAGGAAAAATGTCTCTGGATTAGTGTCATATAATATAGTGAAGTATGTACAGCTGTTGGAGAATCTTTTCTGTTCATCCATTACTTCAAACCACATAGTGTCAACCAGTAAATTAAAATTTCTCCTTGGCTTAACTCTAGAAGGCAATAGCAGGCCAACAGGATAAAGGTAATAGATTGTTGTTTATCTCTCCATTCAGTGAGAGTGGCAACACTGAATAATCATAAATACCAATTACCAAATAAGGACAGAGCTGCAGCTTGAAGCCATTAAGAGACAACAATGTAAGCTCCTGATTGAATGCTAGATGAACACACACTTACGGGTTTAAAAAGGGTAACTATGCCTCAAAATTACATTAACATCCTCAGGAATAAGCCCTTTCTACTTAGTTTCAAAGACATCTCTTTTTACTTAGCTAGGCCTATCCCTCAAGGACAGAAGTCTCAGTGTCCTGTGTTCCTTTCAGAAAGCCTCTCATCTTGGTGCTAGCAGAATGAGTTCTGAGCATCTGTGAGCCTACGCCTTAAGGCTATTTTTCTGAGATATACTAGTGTTTATTACTTGGTTAGGTCCTGCTGTCTGACCAGCAGTCTTCTTCCGTTCTCATTGTCTGAGTAAAGAGAAATCAGAGCCAACGTCTCCTTTTGGATCCCCGATACTCCAGAAGAAAGCAGTTTTGGCAGCTGTGCATTCACATCAGGGCAAGTCAATAGAAGACGCTGATTTTCTTCTGAAAAAGAGAAGATCTACGAGCGATGTCACCACTACGGCATCCTCGTTACTCATATAATTTTTTTTTTTTCCTAGGTGCTGATTTAACAAGTTCAGTGTCTTTATTTCATCCACTAACATGCTCATTAACTCTGATGTGTTCATCTTGCATAACACTCCTGCAAAGCAATGGTAAGACAGAACAGCCGCTAATCTTCTCTCAGCTCCATTACTTCAACACATACACTGGTGTTTGAATTTCTGCTCTCACTAGCAACATGCTAGCTTCTCAGGCACCAAGCCTGCTTCTTCAGACAAAGAGACACCAGAATCCTAATCAAGTGCAGAGTGCTCCTCCCTTCATCAACTGCCTGCAAACTGCTAGGGTCCGGGCTGTTCAGGCACAACAACACACTGCCCTGCCAGGCACAAACATGTAAGTGACACAAGCCTGCACATTACCCTGTATTTCCTGCTAACTGCCTAGAGGCAGAATATAAAACAGGTTTTCCCCTTTCCTTGCAGCACGAATAGTTTCTTGGGCATCAGCTGGATCCCGTGATGTACCTGTCAACACAGATGCTGACACTAAGCTTCTGTATTTTCCTTGTGTGGCACTCTGCACCACTTTACCAACCACCACCACCCCAGACCATTTCTCATCTACCCATACACTCCCTAGAAACAGAGGCAAGGGCTACCTGCCCAATGACTATTGATTGTGAATGCCCAAAGAATTCTGCCTTCTCTAATAGCACTTCTATAAAATTCTGCTTTTTACTGGTATAACTGCTTAAAAACGACAAAATTATACAAGTGATATTATCTTAAAAGCAGCAGTGATCACAGGGAATTTACTTTCCACCCTTTCAGTAGATTTAAAATGCTCACAGAAATAGACTGGAAAATTCATCTCAAGATGCACAGAACCACCACAATCGTGGCTGCAGCATACCTCCAACACTTGCATTCGACCTGTAAAACTTCATTTGCAACAAGGTCTGGACCCAGGTGTTGTAGGAAAGTGATGTTCAGGCCAAACAACAGTTGGAGCTGTATTAACAGTACGTTAATGGTGATTAATGTTGATGATATAGTTTTACCGTTCCCAGTGCAGACAGCTTGCCAAAGGAAGAGAAGGGAAACACACAGATCCACTTCAGCAGTGTTTTTTCTCTCTGCACAGAAGCCCCTAAATTAGAAACGTTAGCTTGTAAAAAGAGCAAAGGACAGATCAAGCAATCAGCTCTTTGGCTAGGGAAATTGGCCAAATCACACAGAGATGGGGATCTGCCACACCAACACTTAAGCTCATAAGCTCTAAACCTAGCTCATTGGTTAAACATGTTTAGGACTATCAGACTCATTTTCCAGAGCACCTCCCCTGAGACCAGATTTATGATCTACTAGCTCTACTCTACCCTTGACACACACAGACCCTATATGAGCATTCCACAGCACAATACAGCTGAAAAATTCAGTTCTGCACCGAGATAGCTGTGAATAGCCAGGGTGTAAAACCTTTGTGCCAATTTGGAAGTGCTTAATCTCTGCAGTCAGTTTACAGCCAATGTCCAAAATAGAGAGGAACCCTCAAGAAGTCTCTGTGCTGTAAAACTATTGACAGCCCTAAAGAACAGCTCCCTGCCACTGTTCAACCAGACCACGCTGTTCTGAAGCCACTTAGTTGTGCAAAGTTTTCAAATGGCATCTTTCGAAGGTCTTGCTTGTTTCCATTACCTATCTGAACCTGACTCAAATAGACATTCAGACAAGAGATCCCTCTAAAGACAAAGTTGATAAAGCAATACAGATATTGATTACCAAAACATAATATACTGGCAGCCAAGAAAATACAGCAGCAGAAGATACAGGTCTCCAGAGATGACTCTCTTCCTTGATTACAGGATTAGGGAGTTTTACAGGTTACAGTTACAGAGCTATTTGGCCAAATATGTACTGATGGCAATGAATAGCATCAGGGAGTCTAGCCAGGTATACTTAAAGCAACTAAGTGGTTCAGATGTTCTTTTATATAAAGGTGGGGGGTTTGTTTTTGTTTTCTGGTGTTTTGTTTTGGTTTTTATTTTTTTATTTTTTTTAAACAAACCTGCTCTCACCGTGAGAGATAGGGTAACTGAACAGAAATAGAGACAGAAGCAGAAATTCATTAATTCCTTTTTTTATTTTTTTTTAAACAAACCTGCTCTCACTGAGAGAGATAGGGTAACTGAACAGAAATAGAGACAGAAGCAGAAATTCATTAATTCTGTTCACTGTATCTAAGAGAGCACTGTTTGTATAATAGTCAGATATAAGTCAGTCCATTCAGACTTTAAAATCTGTTATTACATTATCTTTTGATTATTTCATCTGCGTTTCAAGAAGTGATTGTGTTTCTTGAAAACAGTATTTTCATTTCCTCATGCTGTAACACCCTACTGTTTTCCTTTGGAGAGCTCTTACCGTCTTACAATCTCGTTGTCTTTGAGGATACTGAATCCATTGTTTGTTCTAAATAAAGTTTGCCCAGTGCCTGAAAAATTCAGAGACAGATAAACAAATCAGCTCTCTGATCCACCTGGCTAATGCGTCATTGTGAAAGCAGATTCCTGCTCTTCCAGAACACAGTGTTAAAAGAAAAGGTCACTGGATCAACAGCTTTTGGTAAAGAACATCGTTAGAACAGGGGAAAAACTCCAAGAATGCTACTTGAAGTAGAAGCAGCTTTGAAGCTAAAACCTGCTCTAATTCATGCCCAGTGCCCTAAAGAATAATTGACTTCAATTTAAAGGCTTTTTAGGACGACTGAAACCTGAGACCGGCTTTGCAAATCAATCTGCTTTAACAAAGAATCATAAATATTTCTAAACAAATGAAACAGCTCTTAAGAGACCCAAGTCCATAAGAAGTCTTAACAGCTCAGCTATAACACCAGTCTAGTTCTAAAAAAATATATGCAAATAGCTACTGGCCATAAACTTCGAAATATCAATCATTGCCGATTTTATGTTTTAAATACAGGACTAGTTATTCTGTTCCTTGAAAAACTACTCCATTTGTGTTCATCTACTTGGATTGCAACTCTCATGATCAGCAAGCTTTGTATCAATGACTTACAGTCTTTCATGGTTCCTGTCAAAAGTCTGATCCCTCCCGTGTAGTAGAGGATATTCTGGTCAGGCCTAGCAAGTTTCTGCAGCAGTTCTTCTATGGACAGAGCAGCAAGCCTCCCAGATTGAGCTTCCTTCATTGCTCTCTCTTCATCTTTCATTCTTTTTTCCTCCAAGTTTACCTCAGTCATACAATCTTGGAAATAAAAAGAAAAGAAAGCATTAGCAGTGAAGTTTGGTAGGGTCAAGCTTCAAGTAAAAAATGAAGCTGAATCCATGACAGAGAGCGGTACCTTCTACATACAGGTGGACAGAATGACCCATGGCTCTGCTGTACAAAACAGAGCTTAAAGAAGAAACAATCAGAAACAAAAGCTGCCTGAAGAGACTCCCTCAAAAGTTCTGAAGGGCAGAAGGGTGGTTTTGATTAAGTTCCATCCTGATCAGAAAACAAGGGATGACAGTGTAAGAATGTATCTTTCTTACCTTTAAATAGTCTTTCCTTTTGGGGATCAATTTGTAAGATCTTCTCATAACACTGCCTGGACTTAACAGAGAAAAGAAAAGGGCTTTCACTTTGCAATAAAAATGGGAAGGTGCCAAAAATGATATATAGCAATATATAACTATATAAAGCTCGCTGTCTCGGTGTCTGACAGCCAGTGGTGACAAATTCCCACCAGATAAACCATGTATGTGGAACAGAAGATTCCCTCATTCTTTTGAAATTGGTTAGAAACCAGAAGTGTGTGTACTCCATTTTGTGTGTACCAAAGGAAAGGTTACAGGCTATTTTACTAAGATGGGGAAAGAAGACTCGATTTTAGAATGATTAGTCTTTGCAAAGCACAGAAAATTTCTCTCAAGTCTAACGACTCAACATAGTTTCATTTGCTTGATTCTTAAAAATCATAAATCTCTCCCTCTCACCCACACCACACCAAAAGCAGAACAAAACATGGTTCCATGGCCACAAGAATTAGTCAACTTACCTCACTGTAGTGCTTAAGTGCCAGCTGAGCTTTCCCCATTAGAAAATAGGCTTTAATACATGTTCCATCGCACTGTGTTAGAAAAGGAATTATTAATTATGTATTTACAAATGTTAACCTTTTAATATTTTTTCCAGGCTTCCAATTAAGAGTTACAGCTGCCCAAAATAACTGTAAGCACAGAGTAGGGGATTCATGCCATCTACTAGAGGCAGCTAAAGTTTATACGCTGAATTATTACCTCCAGGTACCAACCTTCCTTCCCTAGGAACATAGGCTTTGGTCTGGTTAATGGTGAAAAGCAGCTGGTGCTAACATCCTTCCCAGAAAACTGCACTTTAGGCAATACAAGCAGACTCTCGTGCAATTAGGTAATGTTAAGGCCTGCATCAACTAGTCTGTAATCTCAGAACTTCTATAACAACAGAATTTCCATATGTCTTTTGATTAATTCTGCCAGGAATGAAACAAGTACTAATTTTCATCAGCTATGCACGAAAAAAAAAAAAAAAAAAAATGAGGAGAGGAAACATCTAGCTCAACATTTTCAGATTAGGTGACCTTTTCCAGTTCAATTATGTGCCAAAAATACTGATTTCTTGAAATGATGCTGACAATATTATAATAATCTATTAATTGCATTGTAGTCATGGGCATCGTTGATGTAACAGAACTTAATTTGGATTCAGCTCTTTGGCATTTTATATAGTCTTTACCTTTGCCACTAGATCTCATCTTTGTGATCTTAGAGTCCCTTTTTCCTTTTTAGAAGGCAAGCAAGATATTGGGTGCCACTGTGCGCCGTTAATGGCTTATTATCACTTCTAACAAACTTTCAGATTAAAAGCTCTTAAGAACTAGAAAAGCTTCTGCACACAGGCAGCACTGAAATAACTGCTTTACACTGCTCAAGCTAACTCAGGATGCAGGAATCTGTACAATGCCACCACATTCTTTCATTTCTAGTAGCAAGTTGCCTCCATATCATCAGCTACACAAACCCACCTTCCAGGAGCACTTGACCTGATCATAAATGACAGAATCCTCAAGTTACCTTTAATGCCCATTCACAGTCACCAATGGCTTTTTCATACTCGTGCATCTTCAAGTAGGCCTGAAGAAAACCCAAGAGAGTCCAGGCAGAAGAATTAGAATACTTCAAACAACTTCCACTAAGTATTGTACAAACATTAGCTAATTAAAACAAACAACAAAAAAATTAGATTGTTGATTTGCCTAGCCATTGATTGTGTAGGATCATTACCAGCTCTTTCTTAATTTGTCTTCCATCTCTTTGGAGTTTGTAATTTAGAATAAATTTATTAACAAAATTCAATACACACATACGGAGGGAGGAAAGGAAAAATTGTTTGCTCTCTTTTTTAAGCTTCTCTGTAACGCAACATGTATTACCTTCTATGAAATTCACTTAGATACTAGAACAATCCTTTTAAGTTCTATCCTGGCAAAGTAACACTAAAAGCAGTATAGAAGCAGATCATTTCCACGTGCTGACCTGTGCTCTGTTTGTGTAAAGTTCCCGCTTATCTTTCAGTTTTTCCAGCCCTTCAGTGTATCTCTGAATGGCTACGATATAGTCTCCTTTCCTGAAGGCATCATTTCCCTTCTCTTTCAGAGCTGCAAAACAACAGACAGGCATTCAAAAATAACATTTTTTATTTCCCCAAATGGTGATTGAGGAAACAGAGGCCACGTTTTCCTGTTGGAATAATCACCTAAATCCTCACAAAGAGGACAGTATGCAGAAGAATAGGCTGCAACAACTCTGTGAAGTATATAACCCTGTTGTATTCAGCTAATTAATGCTGCGGACAAGATCGTTAGTCTCAGACAACCAACACACTGTCTCAGTGTATGTAAGAATAGCAATAACAGAGCAGCCTCTTAAATCAGCCCAGTTCCTGCTAAGTAGTTTTTGAAGACATTAGCTAGAAAAGCCTTATGCAATTACCATTTGCTAAGTGTTCATTTCTCTTTCTTCGTTTAGCTCGTTCTTTTGCATCCTTTTCCAAAATTGCCAGAAAGCCATCTTCAAGCCAGGAGAGTTGGTGGTATTTCAGTTAAAAAAACCAAACCAAAACAAAAAACCAAACAAGCTTCATTAACATTAATCTACAGATGAGAAAAAAGTGATTTATAAGGTATTTATGAATAATTTCTCTACAAAGAAAATATTAAGGAGTCATTTCAACAATTACACTGGGACATGAATGACAAGCTATTACACATAAAGACCATGCTACCACTCAGGATATGCAGAGTTACCTTGAAGCATCTTGTCTCTAGAGATAAACTTGCTTCCTTGTAAATTCAGAATACTAACTTTTTATATAAGAGGCCAGAATATGATAGCAAACTGCACTAACAAACTTCCTGTCTATAAACAAGTATAGCCATACTGGTAAGATCCTTGAGTGTGTTCCTGGATTTGACTGAATTTTGATTAAAGTCACAAGAAAAGTTAGCTTTAATTTTGACAGGAGTGGAATTAGGTCTTGCATGAAATAATAGCAATCCTTACTCCACCTCTGCTAAAACAGATTGAAGAGATGCTAAATATTCCGGGGAGCACTGTCCTACCTGCATTCACTGCCTCTGCATTTGCCACATCCTAAAAAAAGAGAAACATAGCACATGCACGTCACGTACAGGCATTTCAGTAAAACCCACCGCGGCGAAGGAACACGTGGTTTTGGTCAAAGCTACAGGGAGCCTGAAATATCCAGACTGGTGCACACTGGGAACATCAAATTGACACTTAAATAAAGGGTAGTAAGGTCTTAATATATTTTTTTTACATTACCAGAAAGCTTCTATTTGTATCTTTAACAAGGCAAATCACTGCAATCCAAACCCCGCTGCAGGAATCAAAGCCTAATGAAATTAACGACGGGATTCTTGCACCTTTAACTAGTTTTGCTCAAGTTCCTTGAGTGCAGCTAAAAGCCACAAGCTGTGGCACCTCAGTGCTGGCATCCAGCTTGGATAAATCCAGCAGAAGTAGTCTGTGTTATTAGCAATCTTTAGAAAAAGACAACACGATGTCAAGTACCTCCCGATAAGCAAACTGGTGAAAAAAATAAAGTCACCTGCAGAACACACTTGTAAATATTGTTCAAAATTTTTGTTCTCCTGGGCAAGGAATGTGCATGAGTGTTATTTAAAAGCCCTAAACTGCACACAGCTTTAACTTCAAAGGGAAAAAAACCCCTTACAGAAGCTCGTGTGTTGATGACTGTTCTGTTCACTGTAGTCTTGCTTTCCTCCTCCTTGCTAGTTTCTTGCTCACGGATCCTTTTCTCTGCCTCGGCGATGCTTTTTTCCTTGACGGTTGGGTCCGGGGAGTTCAAGCCTTGCACTAAATTGGCTAAAAATGAAAACAGAAAAAAAAAAAAAATTAAAAAAAGAGGAAAAAAAAAGATACACACAAACAGCTGACTAAGAGATGCTGGAGGGAGCAGGAGTTCAGCTCTGCCTGTGGTAACGTGCCCGTTGGGAGACACTGGTGGGCAGGATGGTCCTTCTAAACGGAAACAATTACAAATACAACCGCCCGTCACTTCCAAGAGCCACCAAAAAAACAAAGCCCCCCCAAAAGCCTCTGTGTTATCAGAACTCCCGGGTTTAGAGTCTCGGCATCCGCAAACCTCCCGACACCTGAGCTCATGAGGCGACTTCGCATAAAACAAACTCGGAGCGGGGACCGGGCGTTTTCCTCTCGGCCGTTCCTTTTCTGCCTTCCCCTTCCCCACCCGTCCCCTTGTCCTTCAGCCCCTCGTACCCCACCTGAAGAACAGGGGGATGTCCCGGG
>NW_010308520.1:0-4061 GCF_000700745.2 Antrostomus carolinensis
ACATACATTAACTCTTTCAGTCTCTCACAATATGTTGTATTATAACAACCCAGAACATAAAGTGTCATAAATTTCTTTAACTACAATAAATTTAAAAGCCTTCCTATTATCTCAGTGCCACTTTCTTATGGGCTGGCCCATAAATTCTGCTTTCTACCATACAGTGAAAAAGGTATGATAGTTTCACTGGGCTAGTGCTTGGCTAGCAGCCAACACGGCCATTCACCCACTTCCCCCCAGCCCCAGGGGACAGGGGAGAAGATTGAGGGGCAAGGATAAGGACACTCATAGGTTAAGATAAGAACAATTTAATAATAGAAATAAAAGAAAACTAAAATAATACTGATATTAAAATAGCGGTGATAATGATAACAGTAACAAAATATGCAAATGAGTGATACACAGTGCAACTGCTCACCACCCGCCGGCCAAGCTCAACCCATTTCCAGATAACGATCCCGGAGGAGCGACAATCCCGAACTGAAACCAAAATCCTGGAAGAGCGAGAGCCTGAGAGAAAGCCAGAGAAAGGGCCAAAAGAGGAAGAGACCCTCACTAATATACTGGACATAATGGGATATGATATGGAATATCCTGTTGACCTATCCAAATGTGAATTTAGCTTATTAATTTAAATTTCCTCGCCCCCTTAGATCTTGCACTTGTGGACTAAGAGAAAACAAAGTCCTTCACTTCCAGAGACAAAAATGCAAACACTGGTATGTTATCAGCATTTCTCTCATAACAGGTCCCAGGCTAAAAGCAAAATACAATACTATTCTAACTACTGAAAAAGAAACCTAGCTCTGTTTCAGCTAAAAACCAGGACAAAAGATTGATCATAAGCAATTTAACAAAATTTCTGGTTTTTTGCAAAGAATATTTGTAGAAGGTAAATGTGAATTTGTTACTTGTTATCAAACCATATAATTTCATGTCACCGTAAATTTGAACACACTTGGGTGCTCCAGCAGTCTCCTTTTAAAAGGAATGAAGTCAATCTTTGAAAATAAAAGACTGATAGGAACTACCACATTCAACAGCTACATTCTGCTGTCAAGTATACTCTTGTATAGTATTGTCCTGAAAGGTAATATTAATATAATTATACCTGAAGTTAGTCTATATAAGATTTAACCCAAAATTTTAAAGTCTTATTCAAGCCACTCAAAATTTTTTTGTTGACTTTAGTAGTGACTGGTTTAGCCTTGCAGAAGCAGCTGCAACATCAAACCCTGCTGTAAATCTGCCACAGTGCAAGCCTGTGGCACATTCACTACCATCCCACCTTTGTGCATTGACTTTGAGGAAATGGCTTTAAACATTATGGGTGTTGTCACTGGTCTCAAGGCAAAGCATTATTCCCACGGGCAAGATTCTTCTTATAATTACACACCGTGACAAACTTGGAGTAAATTCTTCTAGTAATGATTTGGTGTATCTACCCTAGTTTATCTTAAGATAAAATGTGTTTCTTGACCTTTGGTCTTAGGGTTCAATTGAATTCGAAAAGACTAAGGAGTGTAATGTTCCATTAGAGACACATGGAAAAATAATAAGTGCAATGTGATTAATAAATATGAGCCCTTATTAATTATTATCCCACAACAGAAATGTTCACAATGTCTAAAATGTGAGTGTGCAACATAAGTTGGAGGGATACTTTGTGCAGCTAGGAGGAGCAGTATTTAAGGAATTATAAGGAATTATATGATTTTAAGATAAAAAAAGTGGCATTTTCTTAAAAAATAATGGGGGAAAAAAATCAGCATTAAAACCTTTCATGAGGTACAAATATGAAAATGTGTTTTGTTTCTGACAGATGCAAATTTGTTATATCAATATGACTAATTTAACAACAAATGAAAATAAAGATATTTTAGCCATTAGTTCTTATTTTAGCTGAGGGAGTAGATTTCTTCCAATTCGATGAGAAAGATCAAGTATTTGCTGTTGATATAGGTTAGGTCTTAATAAACAATATAAACTCTTGTATTTCTTACAGTTGTGGTCAGTCTACAGTTTTAACATGATAACTGAATGGCCTTGTACAGCAATCACCAAATAGTATGTTGCTAAGTAACCATTCATTTATGAAAAAGCTTCTTTTAATTAATACATTAATAATCCAGTACACTGTAAAATTGTATAATTACTTGGCATAATTTCCTTCCTTTTTCTACAAGTTTTACAAGACAGTTGTTTTAATCTTGTTCAGAAGTCCTGTGTTGCCTTACTGAAGTGATCTTCAAAGCCCATATCTTAGAATAAATAACAGGAACAGGCTAAGCAGGGGTATCATTGAAATGTTCATTAAACCTTCCTGGTTGACCCCAGTGCATGGAAGTTTTGATATATATGACATCAGTTATTATTTATTTCCATTATATGCAATCAAGTATTTGAAATATTTGAAATATTTGAACTTGTAGAAAAATGGTTGAATTATTCATTATACAGAATATTCTTTTTAAAGAATTAGTTCTAGCAATGTGCAAATGGTGCTCCTAGAAGCTCTGTCTGTCACAGGAGAAAGCAGATTGCTTTCACCTGCCTGATAATTCAAGGTTTCAGTGGACTATTCAAAGTGTTTGAACAAAGCAAATTTTAATTTTAGATAATTATATTCTACTTCCAGTTATGGTTTCATCTAGAACTATATAGATGAAAACTGTGAGAAAGAATGCTGTGTTAATGACTAAATGTGCCAAATTTAATGCAAAATGTAGACACTAGGTCCTAATGTCTCTATTTAAAAAAGGGAGGAAAAAAACAATCTTCACATCAGCTCTCTTTTGGTCATGTGTTATACTTACCATGCTTGAAAGAATAGGAGCTCAGAGAAAGACTTTCAAATGAACTGTTGATTTTAAAGATTTCTGAACAGCAAATTATCTGAATATGACTCCTCAGAAACAGACTGATTGGAGGCTTTTTTTCATTGCAGTTTAAAGCAACCATTGCTTAAGTTTGTTACTACCACAGCCCTGCTTTCCTCTCTTCCTGAGGATGTATTCTTGAATCACCTTACCGAGAGTAAGATATGTTCAGCCTTTTAGTCAAGGAAATGTCAGGAGCACGTGTTCATAGCTTGAGGGCAGAATTAGGCTGACCTGAGTTTAGATTACCATGAATTGAATCCTAAAGTGCATTGGAGGAGAGGGGATATGTGTGGACAAAGATGACCTCTTCTGGAAAAGACATGAATTCTCCTAACTCAAGGTAATTATTAGAATAGTAATAATGCTCAAAGAAGGTCAGAAAACAAGTAAGAGACAGATTACCTTAGATATAAAGGAAACTCAGTCCTTAGCTCTCAAAGATTCTGATTATTTTTTTTTTTCCTATCAGCAGCTGTTCAACCACTCCTCCACACCAAGCTTTAGCTTTTTCTTTTTTTCCCTGCTATTTTTACTGTTCATCTCATTTGTCCTTGAATGTCTTAGTGCTATCTGGGAAATTGGAACACCTCTATAAGACTGTTTTTCTGCAGAACTCCACAGAATTCCAATTCTGTATCTGCTGGAAAACTGCATAAATGATTAGAAGACAATGAAAACTACTGGGTTATTTTACAAAGTCAGCCTAGACAGTGTAGTTTTTTCAGTGTTTCTGGGAATATATTGATTGGTATTGCTAGCATGTCCTCTACATTCACTTAGAACCTGAAGGAGGCAAAAACTGTACCATTATGCAATTAAATAAACATGAATTAAACCTGAAATCTACTTCATAATAATCACTGCTCTTAGCTCTAATGGGAATGGGTTTTCTTTGAATCCCATTTTACAAGGGAGTGTGAAAAGAAGCTAACTCTCCATTCTGATTGCTTTACTTTGTCAAGTCCATTCAACATTTCATTAATTAATTTTAATTATTGTCTTTGTAAATAGTTTATGATGTCCCGGCCATGAGCCAGGTTCCTTTGCTCAATCAGAAGGTTACCAATATGTCACTGGTTTCTTTTCCCTATGGCATAACACAGAGAAGCATCTATTCAGCTTATCTATGAAATCCATTTTAACAGTCATACTTTCATGACTGGAATTTACAAGCGGTTC
>NW_010308520.1:4086-36304 GCF_000700745.2 Antrostomus carolinensis
TCTAACAAACACTACAATACTTTGTAATATCTTCAGGAGCAGAAATAGGAGTGTATGGGAAGTTTGGGTTAATATTGTGTCTCAGTGTCTGATATGATCAGGCTGTCACTGTGCATATAGATAAATCTAAATGGTTCAGATCACCAAGGAACTTTTTATGGGAGACAGTACATCTATCAGCTGAACCACAAAGCTTTAACAAAGTTTCTAGTCAGTTTTTAACAGTTGTTTTGCCAAAGTATCTAATTCAACTACACGCTTATAACAATAGCTGCCTGAAAACTCAGATTCATATCAGTAAGAGAAATTAGTTAATTGTAGTGGATTATGTGGGAGTTTCTGTCTTCATATTGCTGTTAAAAAATATACACAAAAAACTCTGTCTCACAGAACTTTTAGGAAGCTGATTTCAACAAATCTTCATTAGCTATAAGTCTCACATTTATATGGTTCTCTGTAAGGTATGATCTGTAAATAAATATGAAGTAAATGGAAGCATGAAAGAGTGAAATTAATTTCACGTGACAAAACCCAGTTAGTGTTCCCTTATAGAGGCAGGAGCTTAAATGGCAGATGAAAAGTGCTATGCATTCCTAAGAAAATATTGAAATGGTTTTACCATTCATATTGAGAGAGATAAAATAGCTTAATGGCAGTGGATGGACATCTTTATGTGTAAAAAGAATAAAATATTTAAGAGCACCTAGCCTACCTCACTCAGAAGTTTTTGTTTTCTCTGTTACAAAATGAGACTTGTTCTAATTTATGTTCTAATGAAGCTTTAAGGATTTTAAGTCCTGCTGGTGGTTTTGGTGTGTTCTGTTAAAAAAAGGGGGAAAATTTCAGGGAAATTCACCTCAAGTGTTTGGGTCCAATCATATTCTTACAGACTATGGAAGTACAGAACGCTGGCAGAGCATTGAGCAGGGTGGGAGAATAAATACTGTGGAGGTCTGGGAGTTTCCATAAACTAGGAATATCGAGTAGAGAGTAGTTCAGCTACGTCAAAAACATGGTGACAGGAGAAACTTGGTTAAATTTCACACTTCCACTCATTCACCTCTACATTCTCTAATGTAAAGGGTTTCTGTAAAAAAAAATTAAAAAAAAATAAAGCTTTATCAAAAGTCTTAAATTTTAGAGAGCTACCTAGAAGATGTGTATCTGGTCGATATGACCTCCAAAACAGGCCAAATAGCAATTTTTCTGCCATCTCTTTCTACAATAGCAGGAATAAAAAAATTGGATCATGCCCTCACATTTCAGATGTAACCCACACATTTATGGTCTCTGACAAAGTCTATTGCTTTTTTGAAATAGTCTCTTAAGTCTGCATATAAATTCACAGAATTGTAAAATAATTTAACATCTTACTCCACAATTACTAAAAGTAGAAAGAGTGCAACAGTCAAAAGATTGTAAAATGGAAGCCTATTAAAAGTAATTCAATGTCTAATTGTATAGCTTTTTTAATAATAGCTATTGTAAAATATATTTGAATAAGATAATAATATCTAAATCAGTTCTTGACACCAAAAAAAAGTGCTCATATACTATCAGCTATTGGTAAGATGAGACAATTAGTCTACTTTTTTAACAACATGGCTGGAAAACAAATCAAAAAGATAATTTCCGAACTTCTCCATAAAGCCACACGAAAAATTAGGATACAAAATTGTAAATTGTTTACATTGTAAAACATAATGAGTTTTCACTCTTCTGAAATGACTAAGGTTTTTAACCTGACAAAATTTAAAATAAACTGTACTGTCCAGTGATGGTTCAAACTTCCAAATTGCTGTGATACGGTTTTTGCCAATAGCTGCAGGGCATTTAATTCTCAGTCAGTGTCACCAGTTACACTCTCAGATTTACTCCTGAACCTGGATTCCGTTTGCGAATGTGGTTAGATGTTTACCAACTGTAAAATCATTATATTTCTCCAATTCTTATTCCTGTTTGGTCATTATGGGAATTGATATGCTAATGAAAATACCTCTTCAAATCTGTTTACTGTCTAGTCATAAAACAGGTGGGCTTTTCTAAATATAACTTAATTTCGGGGGGGAGGAAGGAGGAGAATAGAAAGGTGAGCCATGGCAATGAAACAGGTGGGTCTCGTTATGTTCATAGATTTCTGATTTTATGGTCCATTCTGCTAGTCCGAATAGCAGTTAAAGCAACAAAAAGGCTATTTAAAATTCAACATTAGAATGTTGCTTCTAAGAAAACATATTACAGCAAAAGGCTGGAGTGAACCCACTAAATTGGTAGGATATCTCATCTGTCTTGATCAGAGATGTCTCATCTCTCCTCAGAGCAAGAACAACACCCATACAGGGTTTAGCTCTGATATTTTAATTGAGCAGTCTCCTTTTTTTGTCTGGGAGAATAATCAGATAGAAAATTAAGGCCAGAATTTAGAAATCTGACAGAGTAGCTGAAGGGATAAACTTCACACAAGAGCCTGCCACTGTAGGGATGGAAACGGCTGTGGAAATGAGAAGCTATGAAAAGTTTGTCCCATTTATTCTAATTTTTGTTTTGGGAAAGGTTAAGGTAAAAAGGACCTAACAAATGAGCATTCTGGAAGTCAAAATGGATGGAGAGTGGTAGGAACTGAAAAGATCTGCACAATGTATGTAATTTGAAGTTAAACTGAAAATGATGTTTCAGTAATTGAGCTAGATTTTGCACACACACATATAAAAAATTCTTAGCATTTGTTGGCTATGGAAACTTTCACTACCTCCATATAAAGGCAGGTAATCATTGTATGTAATCATAATACATAACAAATCTTTTAATGAATTATTTAAACATTCAAGGATGATGGTGTGATCCAGGGTAATGTATGTGCAGCAGGTAGAACAAAGAATATTGATCAAGGGACATATTAAGGCACAATATATTCAAAGAGGAAAAAAAGTGCCTTTTAGGTGTTATAACTACCTTAAAAGTGCATCACAGCAAAGCCGTTACAAATTATTTCCAGATCAAATTCCTAATTACATAGCTAAACAGAACTTAGCTGTATTATAAATATGGTAGAGTAAAATCGAACTTATTTATATATTTATAATATGCAAAAAACAGGTAACTAGCCATCAGATTCTTTTTACTATGAAAACTGTACATATTATGGTTTTTTAAGTAGTCTTCTCTATAGACAAATATTTTTATATTCTCTTTTAAAAATTATTTTATTGTGAATAAGTAAACACCAAGCAATGTGAGTTTATTTTTTTCATTTTTTTTACCAACATACAAGTTCACGCTCATTCTGATATATTCCAGTGTATAGCTGTATAAATTATTTCAAGTGTGAGTTTTTAATTTCCATAATATTTTTTTTCTTCTGCTTGTGTTTTTATTAACTATGGAAAGAAAAGAAGTATCTGATCTACCAGGGTACTGCTAACTGGACGTACTGTATATAAACCCAAGTTCACATAAATACTTGATTTTATTTGTAGTAATGAACTTAAATATTTTGCTTCCAGAATTTACCCTGACCTTTTCCCACTGGATTTATTTCAAAGTAGAGGGTATCAATCATCTTCCACTACATTTGGATGACAAGATATGGATGAAGCTACGGAAAGTGAACAACTGCTAAGTATACAGTTAGAGAAGCTTTGTACAAAACATGTCAAATAATTAATTACCTTTTTTGTAGTGAAAAATGAGAGGAGATATTGCCATTTCAAAAGGAAAAGCTAGCTTCTACTTAAAGTACCACACAGCCAAAGATACCAAAGTATCTTAATGTACACATTCAGAGAAAGATAATGTGTATATATATATAAATATCTATACACAGCAATATCAGGAGGTATTAAAATCTCTACCAACTTTAAACTGTTTTAATAGCTGCAGTAATTTCTAGCTGAAGACTCTAAATTTACTAGCTGACTTTTCAAAAATCTCCTGTCTTGACATAGTTACATTCTAGTACAAACTTTACCACTGTCTTCTAGAGAATGAATGGCCTCCACTGTTTCCCCAGAAACTTAATCACTCAATATCTGACAATGCCAGTTAGGATTGTTATATTTCTGATTGTATTTCTGTATATTCATAAATTTCTTTTATTTCTGTCCCATAAGAAACAAACTGGCCTTGTGGCTGCAACAGAGAACCAGACCTGAATGAAAACAAGACAGGCCTGAACATTTCCAAAGAACATGATCTTGGGAGAAAGCAGGATGCACACAAAATGCCAAGTTTACTCTCTGTCAGTCAAAAAAAAATTATTCTACCTGAGTCATTTCAATTTGTCACAACATCTCTCAAACTCTGCTCTGCTTCTGCTGACATAATGAATTCATGTTGGCTCTGTAGCAATGTCAAGTCAGCTCTTGACTGCTGCTGGTCCAGTACATCACAGGGAAGTCAGATGCACACCTTCACTGCTACAAGGGCAGCTTGATCCTGATCTGCATATTCACTCACTTAAATTGCAGAATCTGAAGACAGGCAGCCAAAACTACAGTCTTCTATCTACTTCTCTGCTTAACCCTTGTGTTATTATTTTTTTCAAAGTTCATATTGTCTATTTCAAGAAAAATCTCCTCACTCTTGAAGAGATTTTGCAGAGTTCATGTTCCTTGTCATTATTATTAGTTCACCAATCAATAGTCATGAATCATAGGTCAGAAAGTGGCAGAAATACAGACAGAATCTTCCTGCACAACTATAAGAGGTCCACTCATTCATTCAGGGTCATATAGATAGGGAGAACTCTGACCAGCTGATCACAGTCAGAGAAATGGCTCTTATGGCTGCACCTCACAGCTCTCCTCTGAGCTGACAGAAATTGTTCTACTATTTATAATCAACTCAAAAGTGCTAAGAGCTAGTGAAGATTAGCACTTAGCAGAAAAAGGTCTGTACATTTGGTTTGGAAGGCTCTATTGTAGCCTTAATGTTTCAAAGGACTCCAATATGACACATAATAGAAAACTGAAAATCCTTGATGGCAAGAAGTACATTACAGTACCATAAATCTAAGAACGTATCAACGTTTCAAAATCTGTGTTGCTTGTTTTGAACTGTTAACATATATATTTTGTGGATTCAGAGGAGGAAAGATACCTTTTATGATCAGAACTGTCATTATCCCAAAGGATGGCTTACCTATTTTATATAGATTGAGTATGTAAATGGTATTTCCTATAAATACATATTTTTGAAATACAACAGATTAGATCCTTCATATTTCATGCTCTACATGACACTAACAAATATCATTACTCTGTATTACTAGGAAGAAATGGATGAACAGACACCCTTATCAAGCAAAAAACCCTCTCAGCAACCTGTATATACCTTATATATATACATATATATATACACCTTATATACCTTATGTACAATATATACCTTAATATAAAATACATTGTATTTCTTTACAATTTACAGAGGTTTTTTTTTTTTCTTTTCTTTGTGATGAATATGAAGCCACATATTTTGGAATTTTATTTTGCGGAATTTTATTTTGCAGAATTTTATTTTTTTTTATTTCCAAATTGTAATATCTGGAAAAATTCTTGAATCAGATTTTCTGTTCTGCACACAGCTCCATTGAGCAGGAGCTATAATTCCATTCAGGCTTTAAATTAGCATGGAGAACTAACTACTCATAAATCCATTGTATATCCCATTACATAGAATTCTATTGAAAAATTGACTGTAAACAGGTCACTGTTGTTTGAAATGGAATTTTTATATAGACATGAATCATCAGATCACTTTTGTCAGTAAATATTGATACATGGAGTGTTCACATGCAATTCACCACAAACATCTAATAGTCAAATTTTGACCTGCAAACACCAGTGTTTTGAACAGTTTTTAGTGACATATTTGCTCCTGGAGTATAAAGGTGGAATAATTTGAGTGTTGCTTTCAGGTTAAACCACAACATAGGGTCAGAAGATCCCAGTTTCAAATACGATGTTCTTTTTTTTTTTTTTTTTTTTAAATTGTCTAGCTACTATTTTTGCATCTTTAGAAACTCCTGCAGGTAAATTTATCGACTGAAATTGTTGTTAGTATACTAAAAATCAAATATAATAAGAAGTATTATTAATAATCTCATACTAAATTTGCAAGAATGCATCTAAAACAAAATGTATTTAACAATACAAACAAACTCAGAAGAGTTATTGGATTATTACTTAGCTCTAGCTGAGGTGTACCCAGGACATTTGGGTTTTGAAAAGCCAGACACATCAAGCCATATTTTGCTGGTAATATTAACAATTACATCATCTATCTCCTTTCAAGTATTGGGCTTTTTTACTATATTAAGCAACAGTTTTTATTCTAGGGTGAAATAGTCAACCTATTAGTTTTGCTTTAGATATACAGCTACAATAGCAACACAAGCATGAATTTTATTAAGCCTAGTATATATTCTGTCGCTTTCTGAAGCTAGATTTATACTCATCTTTGTATTCAGGCCAAATTTAAAATGAAATATCTTTTCAAAACAAATACCAGAAAACAAAAAAACCCAAAAAAACCCCAAAAACCCCACATTATTCCTGAAAATGCAATTAATATATGAACCATACTGCTTGTGTCCCTGAGTGGGCTTGATTTAAAAATGTTTATTACTTAACATGCTATGAAAGAGGGGATAAATATTTTCCTGATTTATATCCCTTGTTATCAGTTTAATTAAAATGGTGCTTTTCATATTATTGCAACATAAAGTGGGATTGGGTGATGCTTGTGGTTGCTCAGGGGAACTGAGGTGTTGGTCTAAAATGCAATTTTGTTCTTCCGTGTGAACTAACTGATTTGTTAGTAAAACCTGAAAACAAAACATAAAGGCAGATTTTAGAGGAACTGGAAAAAGAGGTAATCTAATTAATAAGGGACATGTTTTCTTTTCAGATAGACTAGAATAACCAAAAACTTATTTTATATCATAACTTTATTTTCTATCATAACTTTTTAAGGTGGGACAATATCTTTTGACATCTATGATATATTTTAAGATAAAAATTAATAATAATCATAATTAAAACCAAGTTCAATCACAATCTAAAGAATGACTACTGAATCTGGGTTAATTTGTTACAGTTTTGCAACCCTTACTCAAAAAAAAAAGTGAAACCCAACACGTTTACTTTCAAAATGTTCAGAACGTAATGGTTCAATTATTAATGTATTTAAGACTTAATTTAGATCAGTTTAATTTAAAAAGGAGAGAGTAAACAAAGAAAACACTTAATTTGTGAACCAAAGATGTTTTTGAACACTGATGTTCTGTTAAGTTGAATTTTTTCTTCTTATTATTATTATTTAATGTTATTCCATTCCCTTTATTTATTTATCAAATCATTGATTTGCCTCTATCTAGTTTTTTTGGTCAACCGAACTACTCCTGAAACTGTAAAATCAAATTCTGACTATGTTTCCTAGAGTTTCACTGCAAACCTACCCAGTCACAACAAATACATTAGGGTGATGTCCTCTGCATTAAATTATTTTTTTAAAAAAATGCTAATTGGCTTATTGTACTGCTTTGGTGAAAGGAATTGCCCTCTTTCATCTGCAGCATAATGAGATTTATTTTGAACATCAAAGTAATCTAAAAAAACTGAACAAGCTACATATCTTCATGTCCTCTGAGGAGCAGAGTAGGAATCAGCAATGCAAATACCATAGGATGAATGGACAGTCTGGAAAAAAAAAAAAAAACAAAAAAAAAAAAAACAAAAAAAACCAAAAAAGAATCCTTGAAGAAAGTAGCAGAACTTTGCATTCTGTCACAGTGCACTGCAAGACCTTGAACCACTTTTTTTTTTTTTTTTTTTTTTCTGCTATAAATCTGATGGAAATCCATTGATTGCCCTGGACTTGCCCTGAATTCATGTTGGTGAACATTGGGTCAGAATCTAGTCCCTGATCTTAGGTTTTTTTTCTGGCTATATGATAGACATTTTCAACAGCTACACCAGAATCTATAGGAGACTCAATGTCCTTCACATATGTATATCAAAAGAACTCAACATTGGGAAATAAACTTTTGAGTCTCACTGTCCTCAGTTAACCCATGCAGGTCTCTACATGGCATAGTCATTGGCTCTTTACAACCCTCTTTACAAAGTCTGTCTACTCAGATATCTTTAAGCATGAACCATTTCAATACAAGCATGGGCTCATAGGTAAAATGATGAACTGCATGGTATCTCAGCAGCAGTGTCATTTCACATCAAGAACAAACAGGGCAAATTCATGGCGTTGATTCCACCTGCCTGTAAAAGAAGCTCTAGGAAAGGAATAACTGAAAGATATAGTAATCCTTTCTTACAACACTGGAGAGATTTATTTTCTTAGAACTCAGATAAAACAGTTTGATTGTTTTAAATATAAAAAATTTGGAGGTTTTGGGATATATTTCAAATTTATACAGGATGACATAGTCTTCAGTTTCAAACTGAATAGTATAATACAGTATTACTTCAGCTAAAAATTTCTAAAGAAAAGAATGCTCCTGCATTTATATTCAGATGTTCAAATTAACACTATTTAAAGTAATTCATGTGCCCTTAATTGGTTCTTTTTTGCATGGTAAATGGAGAAAAGTGTTATGTAGTATAGTAGAGCTGACAAATTTGCAGATAAGCTTATTGCAAGCACATGATGTTCACATAGAAGTATCCTGTGTTATCTTCCTCTTAAGTATTATCTTTCAATGGATCCTCTTGTGATTTCTAAAAAACATCAAGTACCCAGTTCCCACAGATAGATAATGCTGAGTGTGCAGCACTTGTGCAAATCATGCTATTCATATGGATCCCTAAAAATAAAATGCTGCATGGTGGAAACGTTTTGGCTTTGTTTTTTGGGAGGGGGAAGTAATTTTATTTTTTAATCTATCTAAAACACCATAGCAAAATGTCTTTGAGATAGAAATAGATCAAAAGCTTATGACAAAGATCACTCACAAAAGAAAGTTAATAGAAGTGTATCAACTTTGAATAATTTCCAGGGAAGGAGGAGATACATAGCATGTTGGAAAGATATCATACTAAAATTCTTGTTGAAAAATTCCATGTTGATGCTTTTAGGAAAAGACTTTTCTAGCATTCATACTGGTATGAGTCTTTTCCAGTTTATACTATAATTTTTTAAACATCAACATAAAAATTCATTATTTCTGCTCTACTGAAAGAAAATATATGAAATGTTTAATTTTTAAAATACTTTTGTTTCAAAGTAAATATCACTGTTCCTTCCCTTCCCTTCCCTTCCCTTCCCTAATAACACGAATAAACTCAGTACATTTCCACAGAAAGCAGAAATCAGGTTCCATCCCAGCTCTGTTATGAACCATATAAATTTTAAAATCAAAATCCCTTCCCTTCCCTTCCCTTCCCTTCCCTTCCCTTCCCTAATAACACAAATAAACTCAGTACATTTCCACAGAAAGCAGAAATCAGGTTCCATCCCAGCTCTGTTATGAACCATATAAATTTTAAAATCAAAATGAAATCATGTATATATGCAAACACAGTCAAAGGACTACAAAACTTGTTCTTTTGACAGTATTTTACAAAAATATATAAGACATTTTTGCTGAGAGGACACAATCTCAGTATGCTTCTTTATCTTCTCATATTTGATTTGTCATTAACTCTCATTAACATAGACATTTAGTCAAAATTTATTTACTAGGTTGCAAACATCTTGTTTAATTAAATGTGTTAAATCATTTATATAGTAAAAGTGACATTCAGAACTGAGAAAAGTGGAAGGGAGGCAGCTCACAAGACTAGTTTAACATAGCTCTTTCTCTCTTTCTCTCTCAGCCATTTCAGTTCTGGAACACTTTTTTTTGAATGCAATACTAGTGTAGCTCTATTTTTTTTTTTTAAAGGTGGGGGTTAAGAACATTAGTTGTGCTTACCCGGTTGAACTACTCATAAAGACCCATCTAAACATCTTTCTTAATCAAGAACTTAACACCAGCTCCAAAACTCAATGCAAGTCTTAACTGTAATTATAGATGGATATGCCAAAATTCATACATTGAAATAATTCTGAATTTTATTATAATTTTAATTAATGTACATGCATTAATTAATTTAAGGATTATTAGGAGTTACTCTAAAAACTGGCACTATATGCTAGCCAACTGATCTTATACCTAGAATTACTTGTTAGAATAACTGTTTTCAGTTGCCATATTTCAACCTGTGGCTGTGGCAATCTACCACCCACCTTAAATATTTCATGACCCAGCAGTATCGTGTTTAATGTTGTGCTGAAGCCATTATTGTATGTCTTGCTAAAACCCCTACTTCACTGCAGGTCCATAATAGTCCTAGCCTAATTATCTTGATTAATATCTAATTAATCTTGACTGCTTAATGAGGCTGCTGGCTTTTGGACTGTTGCCTCATTTGTTATAACTTGAAAAGACATGTATCCATGAAAAAGTTACCTGGAGGAAAACAAATAATTATTCCTTTATAGTTGGAAGTTGAAATCCACTGCATATCTGGGTTCTGTCCTGGCTCCTGCAGCTGATTCTTACATCATGCCAGAGAATTCACTCACTTTTAAAAATTCACTTCCTTGCAAATGTTCCCATCATAGTGACCATTAAAGATAATAGAAATTATGCCATGAAAATAATGAAGATAATAAAAATTTGTGATAATCTTGTGTCTTGTGGAAGAAACCTAAAATTAGAAGAACTTCTGAACTCAAACAGACTACCAACTTCATAGAGAGAGTTATGATTTAGCATAGTGTGAAAGTAGATAGCCATCACTTGTGAAGTCCAAAGGTTCACATATGGATCTTTGATAGCTGCAAAAGGAAGAGTGGTCTGCTATGTGATTTTTTTTAACTAGATCCTGGTAATCTTCTGAAGAATTTTCTAGTAACAGTAGTTCTTGTTTTGTTTAAAATACTCTCACTACAGATAACTTCTGTTCTTCTAAATGACAGTTTGTTTTCATTGTTGCAGGTGCTTAGGGATAATTTTAAAAATCAGGTATGACAAGATGATATATTTTCAGTAAGTATAATGTCCTTTGTCCTTTGCATAGAGGGACAAAGTTATCTTTGTAATATAAGTTTTGTGAATTGACATGTAAACTTTTCATTTGCCAAAAACTGTTTTGTGACTCTAGACTTTGTGTCAAGTCTCAGAACAGGAATCTACATTAAAATTCCAGCATTGAAATATTAATTATAATTTAATGGAAACAACTTATTTGTTAAAGGAAGGTGTTGTAAAACAATGTTATAATCATGTTCTGCTCATTGTTTTCAGGTGAAAGATTGGGTAATGTGACAGATTTGAGAAAAAAATATGAGTATACATCTGGTTTGTTGGGGTGGGAACTCCTCATAGAAGACTGATCAGTCATATTTTTAATAGAAAAGGTATTTATTTAAAATACATTATTTATTTTCAATCTAGTGTTTAAGAATAATAGCAATTATATTTAAATTATAAATTGCAGAGCAATATATTCATGATCTAGCAGGGAAGTTCACTTTGATGAATGTTGAGTACAGAAGTTGTTTCTATTGAACTCACATCGTGTAGAATTAGGCCATTGGTTTGTATTATATAGTATATTAATATCACCTTCTCAGCCATGGGATGGGGAGCTGCTAATACTAGACTTCTGAATATTAATTTAGAGCCAGAAAAGCAAAACAAAAATACATACATATCAAATACTGAAAGAATTTCAGTTTAAAAAATAAATGTAAATATAAATAAATACTTTGGCAAAGGTTCATTTTATCTTTGAAAATTTGAATATTTTTCTCAGTTAAAATCAGTTTGCATCTGAAACATGAAAAATTTCAAACTGTCCATGTATTCACTATCAGAATTTTGCCTTTACCAGGTATTTTATTCTTTATTCATTCATTCATCCGTTTATTTATCCTCCTCTAACACTTCTTCCTACAATCGTCTGGGAAAACAAGCAAAGAGGTTTCACAAGTCTCCTGGGTCTTGCTGAAATTGAGTTAATTTTATGCATAGCAGCCTGTATGGTACTGTGTTTCAGATTTGTCACTAAAACAGTGTTGACCACACACCAATATTTTTACTATTGCTGAGCAGCACTCACACAGCATCAAGGCTTTCTCTTTTTCCCACTCCATTCCATCCAGTGAGTAGACTAGGAAAGAACAAAAAATTTGGAGGGGACACAATCTTGACAGCTGACTCAAATTGTTCAAAAGGAAATTTCATGCCATATAACCTCAGGCTCAGCAATAAAAATCAAGCAGAGGGGGTTTTAGGGGAGGTAGACGTTTGCTTGGAGATTGGACATTGGTCTGCATGTGGGAGGTGGTGAATGATTGCCTTTGCATCATTTGTTTTGGGGGGCGATGGTTTTTTTGCTCTTTCCTTCATTTATTAAACTACCTTTATCTCAACCTATTAATTTTCTCAGTTTTGCTCTTCCTATTCTGTCCTCCATCCCACTGGTGTGATGTAGGGAGGTAAGTAGGTATCTGTGCAGTGCTTAGCTGCTACCTGAGGTAAACCCAACACAACAGGCAATATTTCTAAATACTCTTAATTTTTAGGATAATTTTATCAACTTGCTTTATCTCCACGTAGAAGCAAAATGCGGATTAAATCTTCACTCACTGTCTTCACTGTTAACTGTCTTCACCGTCGTTAACCATTAAGTCCATGACAAAACTCCCACTGATTTCGGAACAAACATTTCCTGAAGAAGGAAACCTAGTGCTGGAGAAAATCTTTCTTTCCTTTTTCTCACTAAAGGAATGGCTAGAAGGAAGTATCTAAAAGTTAGGTGTTTTCCCCTGGACAGCTCTCTAGGCTACCGCCCCTGAGAAGGCAGATGTCTGTAGACCCAGAGGACAATTTGTCCTATCCCAAAACAGATGTTAGTCTTAAAGGCTTAAAGTAGTCTTAAAAGCCAGGTTAAACTGATATATCTAGCTCTTCAATTGCTAATGTTATCAGAGAGGCATTTTAGCTGAAATGTTGAGTGTTTTGAAATACTAAACAAAATGTTAAAAGTGAGGTCCTTTTTCAATTCTTATTGAATATAATGGTAGTTCCACAGTCTACATTGACACTGGCATTGGCATTTGAGATGTTAGGCCCAATGTGAGGGTAAGGGAAGCCACAGGAAGAGTCAAGCACAGCCCTATATCTATATGTGTAATATGTATTTCGCAATTCTCCTAGATCACATACTTCTACTTACCTCAGATGGTGGGCTTACTTACAGTGCATGTCAGGACCCACCCCACATTCTGTGATGCCCAAGCCACCCTATCCTAGTCTCCACCACTGCACACCCTCCCTCCCCACTCCAGGGCTCCATTTCAACCTAGGTCTGGCCTGATCTGCGACACAGACCAATATGGGGTCACTGTTGGTGCCAAATTAAAACCTGAGGTAAGTAGGTACAAATCTGTAACTGGTGGATTTGGTCTGTCATAACTTTAGTTTAAAAGTGAAACTGGGAGAACAAACTGAAAAGAAGACTCAACAGACAGAAAAAGGAGGAGTAGAAGTTAGTAGATGTTTTGGCAAATCTGAACAGTTTAGAAAAGGAAAGGCAATGGACAATAAAATGCCTGTTAAAAGAAAGTGAGGATAATCACATTATTTACTTATGTGATTAACTGTGCCCTTGTTATTCACTGGGAGTTTTGTGAAATGTTCCAAAAAATGTTCCCAATCAAGTAAAATACTTGCAAAGGATTTAGAATCATGTGAAATAAGAAGCTCTTTGTATTTTTCTTTCTCTCATTATTAATACTAATTACAAAATGTCACATCAAACCTCTCAAGAGAAATATTTTTTTTCCTCATGTGGAATGAGTATTGCATCCCATTAGAAACGTATTTCTACTCAGTATGTCAAAATGGACATTTTAGATCTTTTCTAGCTGCCAAGATAAAGATGTCCTCGTAAATGTGGGCAAATGTCTGGGAATTACATTTGTCAGAGGGTTGCTGTAATAGAAACACAAGCATAATTGAGATATTTAAGCTGCCCCAGTGCAAGAAATCCTCTCAGTACATCTGTGCTTCCTGGAACCTTAAACACCAGAGGCTTCACTTTAATTTGCCTAATACCATGTTCCTGTCAGTAATGACGTTTGAGAATTATCCTGTTAATCTTTCCAATGTCAATTTCAAAGAGAGTGGTCATCACAACTCCATTAAATTTCTCCAGATAAATTCACTTTGCAGGAAGATACTACATCAAATAGACATTACTATGAGCAGGAAATGCACACAGCTAGGAAAGTCTTCTGGGGCAAGTGCCACAGCATCTTCCCTATAGCTGTGTTCCTCTGTCACACAGGTACATGTGAGTCAACCGAAGGACCTGAGCGATGGCTCTGTACTGTTTCTTAGGCAAAATCACACTGAAGCAAGTCATGCTATAGGACAACAGTAGTCAGATCCCATTGGATTCAGTGGCCAACAGAATCAGTCCTGGTTCTGAAAACTAAACCTAAGAAATCCAAGGAGTCCAGTGTGGTTATACTAAAGAGACCGGACTACTTTCTAGATGCTGAGACGCTACATTTGGTTTTAGCAATGATCATGCAAGCCCAAGAAGAAATCAATAATTTCTCCGTTGTCAGTAGCTAACGTGCTTGTTGATGATATAAAACATCAGCTACAGACAACAAAACTATACAAAAATTTTCTGGTTTCATAGAAATAAAAATGTCAAATTCCTTGCTTTCTAATATCCATCTTACAGAGAGTACAAACCTTTTTAGCCATGAGTGGGAGCAGTGAATCAGAAAAGCTCGGAAATTTTTATAAAACAAAGTTTTCCACCTATACTTTTCAGTCTTCAAAGTTGTGGATGCTTCAAACACTTCTGTCTTTCAAGAGAAATACTAGTTTTTCTATTCCTAATAAGTATTTCTGGACAATTGAAATAATTTTTTATTTTACTGTCTGTCATTCCTTTAAACTTATCTTCCTTATTTTGCTTGGAGGATCTACCAGTGGTGCAATGCAAGAACCAGAATTTCATGGATATTTCAGAATTGCCCTTTTCATTATGTATTATTTTCTGTCTTTACACATGCATTGGGGCCCCAAGTGTGCAGCAGAAGGACAGGAATAGTCTTTAACTGTGACACTTAAAAATATGTAATTTAATAACATATGTAATTTAATAACAGCATAATACTGTTTTTAAAAAAAAAAATCTTGGCCTCTAATACCATTTGGAAGGTCCTCTGTTATTTAAACTGTGCAATTTCAGGTGATTTCTCACTTCCTCACAGCAAAATTAACACAGTTAATTTTGTTTTACTGGACATAGAGCTTATAGGAGGGAGAAGAATTGTTTTTACATTGTTAAGAACTTAAAAATTTAATAAATTTTCACAATGTTGTTTTTAAATGTTTTATTGTGAGGAGATGGAAAGCAAAATTAAACTTTAATTTAAAATAAAGGTTTTAGCTAATTTTATAAAGAAGGTAGACATTGAAAACTATAGGTAAGCTCAAGGCAGTAGTAATTAGATTACAATCTTTCACAGTGCATAAATCCTGTAATAAAAAAGTTCAGGGAAGGAACAAATGCTAAAGAAAAGAAAATCAAATAATTGAAGAAAGCTTGGATTTCTGTATGTTGCTGTAACTGCTTGAAGTGACTGAACTTTTCTGTTTGGGATCTGAACCCTGAAAGGAATGAAAGATTTGAGAAAAACAAATTTAGTATTGATTATATTTTTCTTTGCACAAAGTGTTGTGAACCCTGGAGGATTCACTCTTAAAAAAGGAGCAGTGTATACAAGAAAAATCTACAGAAAATATTATGTCAACAATTTTTAGAGAGGTAAGAAATTGTCCTGCAGCGTTAGTGAGAAAGGGTGATGGGCATAGCTAACAGAGAGAGTTGCTCAAGGCGTTGGGGAGAATTGAAGACAATTCCCCTATTTGAGCGGAAGCAGTGTTTAAACAACAGCCACAACTATCAGAAAAACTGCAGTTGTAAAGTCTGCAAATCCTGCAGCCACTAGCCATTATGAAGGAAAACTCAATTTTTGCAACAGAGAACAGGCACTCTACCTTCTGTCTAACTACTGGATCCCAACAGCAAATGAGGTTCCTACATAAATACACATACTGCCATCAACAGTGGAAGTGCTGCCCTGCCTCAGTTAAGACTCAGTGATCTGGGTCTGTAGACTTAATGATGCAAATCTTTTGGGCACAAGCCTGATTTCAAATGTGTTGAACTTAACAGAACCACTCATTCATACCCTTTGGGACTTTACGATAACAAACTGACATTTTTATTTTCTCCTTAAATATTAAAATTACTGAGAACTCTTTTTTTTTTTTTTTAGAGCAAAGATATTAGTTTCCATTTTCCTGGTGAAATTCCAATTTGTTTCATTAAAATTTCCCCTGCAATATCATTGTGTACAATGCTTCCATTCATTTTTGCACTGAATTGTGGCATACTGCCGTGTCCCTCTAAACCACCGTTATTTTCTGCACATGGGATATATTTCTGGTGGAAAGATGAGATCAGAGTCACCACAATGGGTTTGCTTTGTCAGATAAAATTCTTTGGCTATAAAGTTTTCTATGTATAAGCATCATCAGTTGTCATTACAGCCTGTCAGTCACACAAAGCAGTCAGGATTTTTTAAATTTAGTCTGCCCTTTAAAAAATACTATAACTGATTAATTGTGTGTATATATATATATCTCACACATAAGCGTGACTGAGAAGACCACTCAACAGAAGTGTGCCCATTTATTTTCTGCCTTTTATTTCAGTGACATCTCATAACAAAGCTCTCTTTGTTATACAGGAAAGGTTTTGAGAAATACAAAATGGAAATGTGTGGAAGTAATTAACTGGCTGACATGAACCTGGCAATGAAAAAGCATCAACTACATAGTACCAGTATGAGCACTCAGTCTGACAATATCTATTTGCTGTCAGTCACAGAAATAAACTGAAATGTTATTGCACTTTTATTTGTACACAGACGTTTTCATTAATGCTACTAGCCAGTCCTCTGCTTTGGGTCTGAAAGAAAGAGTGATACAGGGAGACATGATAACTCCATCTCACATGAACCAGTTGTCAGCAACCTCAGCCCCAGATGCTGTGGGAAAGAGGATGGATGGGTAGCTCATGAGGTCATACATTGCATTTTTTCCATTAAACTGACGAATGAACGCCTGGATGCAGGCCATTCCACGGGTATTACTTAGTTTTTTTCTGCCCAAAATTATACTGCTTTTTGTAAGATTTGGTTTCTCCTAGTGCTGTTCATTCCACATACCTTCCAGTTTCTCCACTGGAGGACCTAACATCTTTCAATAGTTCTGTTTTGTTATAACCAGACAAATGCTGATAAGACATTAGGTTCATATGTAGGAAGAAGAAAAGTGAGTCGTCAATACAATTTGAAAGGATTATAGTGAATTTTGTTGCACTGAACACTTTTTATAACAAATGCTAGGTATTTCTTCTAGAAGAAGACAGCTGTAGCTGAACTCCAGCTACTAGACTTGCAGCAAGTATCAGCCTGCTCATGAGTTGCCCAGCTTAAATTTCAAGCAAACCAAACTGTAACGAGTCTAGTCATCTCCTTTATTGTTTTTTAATTCTGACAAAGTAATGAATTTCTTCCTTGGCTTTGCAATGTCTCAAATTTCCCAAGCTTTTTATTAAAATTAATATCAATAAATTCTTAGGATAAAATCTTAGGATTCCTCTTTTTTTTTTTAATTAGGTGAAATTAGTTTAAAATATTTAATCTCATAATTTATGACTGCTTTTGTACTACTTTTAGCAAAGAATTCATAATCACTGTCAACAGGTGGAAAGAAACTGTTCTCTTTTCATTCAAGATGGACAGATGATATAAATTTTCAGAATATTGTGAATATTCCTTGTGTTTCTGATACATTAAAAATAAAGGTTAATCCTATTTGATATATATTACATTTTCTTATAAATTAGGTTTTTTCTCAACTTCCAGTTACACAATTTCATTCCCACAAGAACTGTTCTATTATCAGTGAATAATGTTTATTATTTGTGTTACTTCTACACTGATGAAGCTCAGAAAAAAACCTCATATTGGCCATACTTAAAAAAAAAAAAAAAGTTACGGCAAGCTGAAAGACAATTGAAATGTATCTCATGGAAAACACATGGACACTGTATTGCTAATTTTCACTATTCAAATGCACCAGCTGAGTGGATAGCTACTGTCAGATAAGATCAAACAAAAATAGTTTGGTGCTAATAATGTTTACTCTCATGTCAAGGCCCCTTTTATAAGCTTTAGAGACTAAGTACGAAGTCATCTGAGCAGAAACCAAGGACTTGTCATTTGTTTCCCATTTTAAACAGATCAACAATTCAAGTCAAATGTCATCAGTCCAGCTACAGCAACAGAAAAACTTACAAGAGGTCACTAGTTACTCAATAATAAAAGAAGACCGAGGTATTCTCTGACAGTATAATTACTGTCAAGAGATGACATTTGGGACAGAAGAAAATATATTAATGTATCACCATAAGTGAAATCTCCCATTCAACTGACAGGGAATGACTCTGGTTCTAATTACACATCAAAATGCTATGCTTTTTATATTGCTGAAAAAAAATTATTGCATAGAACTTCAATGTAAGTGAACCTAAAATTTTCAAGAATGCACAAAGAAGCAAAAACGTATTGTCCATTACTATGTTTCTGACATTAGTTACAATAAGATTCAACCTAGAAGCACTTGTTATTATTAGTCAACAATACATTTTAGATATTTGTGAAACAAATAATATCTAGAATATGTGCCTAAGGAACAATGATATTTAGCTGTAACAATAAACAGAATACAAAGAAGTATTTTTATCCCTGTGTGAATACACAAGATTTAAAAACAGTATTAGCAGATGACATTATTGTGAGCAATCATGTATGCTCCATTTACCTGAAGATGTACATGCTTAGATGATGAAAATTACTTTTTTTGTTGTGTTTGTGATTGTCTGTCTATTTTATAGAATTATCTATGTCAGGAAAATATTTGATTGTAGCTGCCATCTGACCTTATGTAACTTCTTAGAAAGGAGCTCGTATTTATCAGATCTGCTCTCAAGATAGGAACAAAATAGAGACTTACATGGTGTCAAAAACTTTTCTAATCACTTTGTTCACCCTGCTTGACTTTTTGAAAGCTACTCCAGTTTCTGGGGTTCACTGACAGAAATAAGGTGTGGGGTTTCTTTAATGTCTATTATCAGCTCAGTGAACTGGATACAGGAGATCTAGGGAAGGTTTTGTTGCTCATCAAATTGGGGTTGCTGTGCAGCAGATAATTAATCAACTCTCTGTCCTGGCTACCTCCTTATATCCTTATATCTTTATAGCTGCAAGAGTTATTTGCTTTATATGTTGGGTTTGGGGGGGGCAGTTTTGGTAGTGGGGGAAGGGTCTACCCTGTAAGAAGCTTCACGAAGCTCCGCTGGCTCCAAGGTTTACCCCCCCCAGCCCAGGCTGAGTTAAATAGCAATAGAGAAATGCCTCTGAGAATCTATATTTGTGAGGAGGACTGTCTTGAAAAGAAGAAGGTGGAGAGAACCTGGAGGAGAGGCCATTGATCTGAACAAAAGATGACCATCAGCCTAAAAAAAGACAGAGCTTTGTTGCCAGGGGGAAGGGGGAGGAGGTGGAGGACAGAGAACCTCAGACACCCAGTTCAATAAGCATGGAATAGAAGAAAGTAAAGGAGGTCCCCTGCAGTCCATGATATTTCAACAGTGGAGCAGATACCCACATGTAGGCCATGGAGGTCTCCACACTGGAGCAGAATAACCAAGCCTGAGGGCAAGTGTGACTGAATTGAGACCCCAGAGACACTCAACACGAGTAGGGGTGGACCCCCAGAGTGGGGGGAGTGAGGAGGTGCCCTGGGCCAGAGGCCTGTCTGCAGCCCATGGACGTCCTCATGCCAGAGCTGGGAACTGAGAACAAAGAGGTCCATGACTCCATGGAAAGCTTGTGTTGGAACACTTTGTTCCTGGACTTTCATCCCAGGAAGAGCAGCAGAGGTGAACTGACTGCAACCCCTATTCCCTGTCTCCTGTGCAGCTGCAGGGAAAGAAGGTAGAGAAATTGGGAGCAAGGTGATTTGAGCCTGGGAAGAAGGGAGGTTTGGGGGAAGGTGTTGTGAGATGTGGTTGTTATGTCTCACTGTGCTACTCCGATGCATGGTAATGAATTAAATTGATTTTTCTTCCCCATGTTGAGTCTGTTTTGCCTGTGACCATAACTGGTGAGTGAGCCAACCCTGTCCTCATCCTAATCCATGCCCTCTTTGTTGTGATTCCCTTCCCATCTCACTCTGTGGGGGGAGGGAGTGCAGGACTACATGGTCCGACCTGTGAGTGAAACCACCACACCTTACTATATTTAAAAAGTATCTTATTATTTAAATAATCCTTGTAGCATGGTACAAAATCATTATATCAAATGTTGGTTGTTTTGGTTGGTTTTTTTTTTAATTGCTGCAATCTGTTGGGTTTTTTTCCTTACATTCTCAAGAAATTTATTTTTTTATCTAAGGTAATTTTTAATTAATAATATGTTTCTCAACTGAAATCATATATGTTGGAATAAAAACAAGTAGTCTGTACAGATAAATTTACAATGAAAATGAGAATCTAATGAAACAGTTAATGTATTGAAAGTGTCCTGTGATGTGGACTGTGAAAGATCAATATTGTCTCAAAGTCCAGTCTCTGAAATCATTCAGCCTCTGACTCTTATGTTTTTCTGTTCCTTAGCTATGATTTATCAGCATGCTTTTATTTAACATCTTTGATCCAGTATCTCAAGGAAAAAGTCTTATTCCTCATTTTTATTTGGGTTTATTGTTTTAGATATTTCATTATGTTTTGATGAAAGTATTGGAGTCCTTCAGTTAACTAACTCCTAAATGTGAAGTAGAAGATAATGAATGGAAAGGGGAGTTGGATAATTCAGCTCACAAGGAATGGTTCCATGTAAGATCTTTATTTCAGGCAAAGTCAGATAGCAGAAGTCACTCACTAAACCCTCTTCTTCTGAGAGCTGCTACTAGGAAAATCAGCAAGAGAAAACGTTTCTGAAAAATACCATAGATATGTGTCTCCATCAGGTTGACATGGCTTATCTGTATGTTTTAGGCACCAACAGCATTGACAGAGGTACTTACCAGAAAAGTGACATTTGTTATCATAAAAGCTGTATTTTCAGAAACACAAATGTCTTCAATTATTTGACATCCTCAAGTTAGGCAAATAAAGATTTGAAGGATCTAAACCTTAGATTTAGGCAGCTAGGTAAATTAACCCTACCTACACAGTGGTGCCTCTGCACCTCTTTAAAATTGTTATAATTTTAATTTCAAGGGATGCTACAATGGCAACGGTCAGGAAGACTGGAAGTGTAAGTCAGATAAATAATTAAAGCATAAGTAGCTTTTGTCATTTTTATCTCCACAGGTTGCCAATTTCCCTAAAATTGCTAGTACTTTGTTTTCAGTGTACTGAAAAGTCTCCCGGAAAACAAGATGAAGCCATCGTACACACACATACACCCTGTTCTCCCTGCAGTCTTGAATAGATGTGGTTTCTAAAAGATTGTTATTACAGTTAAAAGGATTATAAATTCCATAAATTCTGATTATGGACTTGTATTTCTTTTTATTGATCCTTTTGGGGAGACTAATTTAATTACGTAGATGAGGATGTATCCGCATTTGTCAGGAAAATGTGTTCAGAGCTATGAAAATGACATTGTGAAATGGCTTGACTGGTCCTTAGCCAAAATGCTTCCTATCAGGATATAAGAAGCAGCGAAAGAAAGACAGAATTGTTCTACAATGACAAAATAGTAGGTAACTGCACTGCATAGTTTTGTCCTTTAAATGATTGTCAATATTCGGTAAACTGTTTTTTCTAAAGCTATCATAATTATATATTATAGAGCTAAAGTTTCAAGATTACAGTTTCAAGAGGATCTCAACATCCAAGGAGCATTGACTCTCTAGTTTATTTCCTTGCAGGTTGTTATGTTGAGTTTTATGCAATATTGCACATAAGAGGATATATTGCCAGAGTACAAACAAGTTCTGGAACCAAATCTCTCTGGGAGAGAGCATACTCTGCTGAAATCTGGCTTTTGTTCCCTTTTTTGCCATTTGATCTCCATCTGACCTTTGACAAGTCCATTAAGGCAGAACTTACAAATTACATAGCTGTTTAAATCCAAAACCAATATTCTTAAAGCCTTCAGCCAGGGCTCATTGTAATTTTAAAATTTCCAAAGGTAACTCAATCCCTCCTTCTGGACAAGCCTAGCAACACAACAGCTTTGCCACAGTTAAGCAGCTACAACCTATACTTTCCCCGTCTTCAAAGATAATGCAACAAGCTCCATTGAAAAGCAATCTGAAGCAACATCAGGAAAGATTGAGACACTACAGTTTTTATTGAGCATAAAACTGTCTGGATGACATGAGTTTGAAATTGGGCAACGAGAGAAATGAATCCAGGTATTGATTATCTGCACAAGTGATCCAACAGTAAGACTACTGAAGAAGAAGAAACAAAGCTGCTGTCTCTGCTGGTGGTACCTGTCCACTTTTCCAGACTGGAAAGGCTCAGAAACCTCATAAGGAGATGAAGCTATCAGTCCTACCCACAGAGCACCATACTGTGAGGTGCCCTATGAACTATAAAGGCTAAAGGCCAGGTACATGCTTCTCTCTTTGATTATCTGGCTTATTAAAACAAAGAAATCTCTCTAATTACGAATTCCCGTAAATCACAAATAATTTAAAGCATTCTTCTTTCTCTAGCATAACTTTTTTTGTTGTTTTCTCTTCTATTAGAAAGATTTTAAGTTATAGTAATTACAGAAACTGGAAGTTTTGGTTCAATAAAATGAACTGCTGCTTATCATAGAGTACCCATAACTCACAGTCTCATGAGGTAATATATTTCAGTAGTTTTCATTAATAGTTCCACCAAGCACAAAAGTCTCTCACTGAGCCCTGCACTGTCTCTACTACTCAATAGGAATCTTGTACCTTTCCTAGTTGACTGCTGGTTAGAGACACACCTAGAATTTAAATGTCTAAGTCAACAAGCTCCATCCTTCAGTTCCTTGAAACAACCAGCTTTGACGGCAAATTAAAGTATTCTATGTCATAAGTGGAAGCTTTCACAAACCTATTTGAAACCACTTCTGCTCCTCCAACCCTTCTCCTAGAGTATTTGTTTCAAAACACTTTTGAATGTTTTCCTGTTTCATTCATTTTTTTGTGGATAAAGGTGAGTCAATATGTCCAATAAAGAAATTAAGGGGTCTAAGGAAGCCTTAGGAAGAACTGAGATATTTACATGCAAAATTTTACTGTATAAATCCTAGCTGCAACTTGATACTCGTCTCAATTCTGACTTTGACATTCCAGAATTGCTTAGAGTTATGCATATTTCTGGACCCCAACATGTTCTATTCTAAGGAGCTAATAAGCTCCTTACTAAATTCACACTTAAACCATTTAGGGCTTGGAAGTCCAATATTCTTACCTCTAGATTTCATAGAGCCTAGAACTGATGCCATTAAAAACCAAAAGAAGTTTGGACGCTTGTCCAAGGATGCTTAGCATTCACAGCAGCCTGAACTTCCTTAAAACGAATGAATGTCATGAATTAAGGAGTTTTTTGGGGGTGGTTCTGTTTTAAACCAGTAGAATAGATACCTCTTTTTATATAAACCTGACTAGAATTAATGTTTTCATTTGAGATGGAGATTTATTCCCCCTCCTCCTAACTTGAGCTGAGTGGCTCTAAACCTGTGTTTCTCACTTTATATGTATTCACACATTTTTTGAGCAGAGAATTTCTGGAATTAACCAATAGTTTGAATGGATGTTTTAAGATTTACTAAACTCTAAATTCTACTAAATTCTGCTTATTATTCCTAATCTTTGGTAATCCTTAGCTTTTTACTACAGTAGCAATTTCAAATGTGAAGACACTCTTTTCCTTGAACTCCTGGTTTACCAACCCTCCCCCCCTTTAAATATATTACAAACCCTTTCCATTAAACAGTTGTGTTGGGGTTTTTTTAAGGAACAAAAGCAATTTTCCCCTTTATCCTTACATTCTTCTTTGAATGTCCTCTCAGAATTTTCTAAGTACAGCACTTTTTGACACATCTATAAAATATTGTGGGCATACATAGGTAAAAAGTCAGGTTATGGAGAAACATGCAGAGGAATTTCCTAGATTTTGCCTGAAGAACTGCCTACCTAGCTCAGGCAATATTTATTTACAAGGGCAGAGCAGCTCAATGATTTCATTTTGAGAGACATATACTCTATGTCTGCTACAGGAAGGCTTTGCTTTGATTCTAGCACCTTTTCCTAGTTGTCAACCAGCTGCTCTGCTTTTACCTTGCATGGATGCAGCAAATCCTTACAAATCTGATTAAAAATTAGTTTGGTCACAGCTGTCAGACCTGTAAAAAGCCAAGTAGTGATGTGCATTAAAAATCCAGTGGTTTAAGTGTAAACGTATTTAGTCCTTGGAGTGAATAAGATAACATGTGTGATATTACATATCAGGTTGCATTTGTAATCCAGACTTAAATGAGATCTATCCATTTCACATTGACATAAAACTCTGTATGTTAGTATTTCTAATGTTTACAATCATTCCATTCCTCAAGGAGCAAGGAAATCTCCATTGTATTCCAAAATTTGGTGGGGAATCTATAGAAGTTGTACATTTTGCAGAGTATTTTCATAGTTCTCTTTCCTGGAATCATTATATCAGACTGATCCACAGTACAGGTTATATCACCAAGGTCTGAGTATTGTATTTATACAGTTAATGGGGTGGAAATGATCAAAACAAGGGGTTCACAAACAAAAAAAACAAACTATTGATTTGCCCACTCTCACTGATAAAACTATGACTCCACTCAAAGCCGATGCAAATCCTAAACATTTATATTCTTTCTAAAAAATGACTTAATAGTCCCTAAGTTCCTTATGCATTTTGAAAAGCTTTACCCTTAAACTAAATAAATGTAGTATACTTTAAAAGGCATTCCACAACAGCCAGAAGGAGATTAAGAACTACAAAATTTCTTCCTCATCTATAATTTCTATGATAATTTTATAGATATGTATTACAGTAAATTAATAAATGAAGTGATACTGGTACGCAAGTCCCTTGATGCACACACATCATTCCAATAACTGCTGATGAAAGTTGCTTCCCCTACCCGGAGCTAAAAGAAAAAAACAAAACAAAACAAAACAAAACAAAACACTTTTCTGATTCTGGAAGATTATAGTCCCCAAAAAATGCTGAGATATTTACATGCACAAACAGGTTCAGGCTTCACTAGATAGCTGGCCAGAGCAGTTCTTTAACACACCAGGCAAACAATTTGTTGATAGCACTACTTAGTTTGGAGACACTGGGCAATTTCAAAAGTGTGTGATTATTCAGTGCTTTATAAAATTTGCAATAAACAATTATGGAGTGATTCAGTCACATTTTTAATACCTCTCTACTAAGCACATTATAAGGTTTTATATAATTTAATTTTTCTGAATGGATCATTTGTAATTTGTATACAGCACATTGCCTTTTTGTTCTTTATAAAAGTAGTGCAATCAAGCCTAATCACCATCTACAATAGGTGGTATTGATAATAATATTAGGTCTGGGGTTTTTATTACAATTATTGTATTCAAGCTGAGATCAAAAGGTTAACTCTCAATGTGTTCCACAGTTATTCACAATTTCAACCTATTGACTGAGCTATAGATCAAGGTAGCAGTTTCTCTCTGGTTAAAAAATGAGTCTTACTTATTTCCTCATAATCGATTAATCCCGAGTGAAATTAAAGTTTAATAGCTGCATTGTACATTGCATTCCAGTACATGTACATTTTGACCTTCTTGTTAAAATAAACATACAATTCAATGGTATTATCAATATAATTTACCTAAAGAATCTTCTGGTATTTGGGGAGAAGGAGTGTGCCTCTATTTGCTAACAAACAATTGTATTTCGACATTTACAAAAGCAGTATTTTTGCTTATGTAAGTACAGATTATTCATAAAGCATTTAGAAATTTCCACTGGTGCACAGGGAGGGGAAAAAAAAAAAAGGCACCTCAAATATGGATTATTAGTAATAATAATAATGATAATAATAATAGTAATAATAATAACAATAATAATAATGAAAATTATGTTTGTAGAGTAACACAAATTTAATTATTAATGCTTTCCCAAATGATAAGCAGATGCAAACTTCTTTGGCATCTCCAAATTTCAAACAAAAGTAAGTAGGTGACCTTCAACATCTGCCCTTAGTGTGCTGCATGGCATCAATATTAGGAACTAGCGTTGCTCTTCAGCAGATGGACCCATCACTTCCTCAAGGGCTTGATGAAAATGGGTGAAATCTCTCACAGGCAGAAGGACTGCGATGCTAATCTGCCTCATGCTGACAATGAGAAGCTGCCCTTGGCCCGGGAGTGAACAAAGTATGTGCAGCGAGTTTGGAACTTATCTAAAGACATATGACACAACATGATTTTCAAAAGTGACTTCAGACACTGAATTCAACATATCTGAAAAAACAGTAGTGTGGCAGCCAGTATTGTATCATTAATAGTAAGAATAATCTCATTCTTAATCACAGATCAGACTAGTCTTCCAAAAGATTAGCACACAGAGGAGAATGCACCAAAGCTGTGGTGATCTAAACCATGCTCCATCCATTTCTGAAATGATCATTCTACCTAAGATACCTGTCTCTCTCTGTTCATCTAGCCCAATACTGCAAGCACAGGTGACAACTGGAACCAAAATGGCATAAAATGCAGTGATTAATATGTTTCCTCATGAAGGACTGGACTAAGCTTACCAGCACACTTCACATCTCTCCCTAATTTCCATTGCTCACTCTATGAGATTAGAAACAGTTACTTTGGGTGGGAATGTGAACATTGGGCACCACAGAGCTCCCAGTCCTGCAGTCAGAGCAGGGTGATGAAATGCATTTCCAAGCCAATTGTGATTGTGCCCATATTACAGCTGGAAAATGATGCATAACTACTGTGATTGACTTTGTCAAGGTCAGGAAATTATTTAATGGCACAGCTCAAAATAGCAAACGCCAAGTCTTCTGTTGTAACCGTCAGTCTCCATTTCCTCCATCAGGCAATTGCCTCTGGGAGAAAAGAAGGTTTGAGGATGTGGGTAAAGGACACATATGCATTTTGTAGTCAATACTGATGAAATCAGGTAAAATTCTTTACTTACACTGTTCTGCACTGGTTAGAAAACCTGCCATGCTTATCTAGATGTAATCGTCACCTAACAGTTATTTCTGGCAGTATCTTCTGTCACCTTGCCATTGACAAAGCCTTTATTTCTTATTATTATGTTACTTATAATGTGTGTTGTTAGCCCATCTAGCATGTTTCTTAATTAATTATAACGTAATACATTTCTGGTAGCAGAGACAAAGAACTCCCTGCTACCTGTGGGAGGTTATCAATCTCCTTCATTAGCAATTGTAAATAATATTTATTATTATTAATTACATTATTTTATTTCTGTTGTTATAATTATTTAACAACAAACCACACATTGCCACGATTGAGACAGTAGGGCTTCCCCGTTCATAGCAAGTCCTGCCATCAGGGCATTTCAATGATGGATGAACATCCCTGTATCTAATTCTATCTATTTACATATTCAGAGGTACTCTTCACAGAGCTCTGAGTACTTAACAGCCACATACTCTGTGAAGAGTACTCTATCTACTACATACAGAAAGGTTCTCTTTTTCACACAGGCAGAGATATGCATCCATCTTTTTTTGTTTGGTTGGTTTTGTTGTTGGTAGTTTGCTGTATTTCCAAAATTTTTGTCCTTTGGCAAATTCTAACAAAGATAAAAGTTTTCACTTTGCCTTAAAGTGTTTTTTTTTTTACCCTTGGGGCCTGTAAAAGGGGAGGCTTCAGAAGAGCTTATGGAGGAAAGATTGCTTTGCCTTCCACTGTTATTACATATCATTGTTACTGAGGGCATTCATTTTATTGACACAAAGTTTTTTAGATCCCAGTCAGTTCTGTGGTCCAATTACACATGCAGCTTCCAGGCATAATGAAAGGAATGACACGGAGGAAGGAAAAAGTGGCTTCAGTGGGATTATAGTGACATAAACTGGTGCTACCAGTAAAAGAAATGGTGTGAGAGTGCTCCTTTCTTCAAGAATGGTAGCTTGCCTAAGTTGCTTCAGAAGGCTGAGACATTTCTAAATGTCTGTTATTTTGGCTTCAGTACATACATAAGTGTTTTTACATGTAATGAAACAAAGAAGTAATTGTAAAAGATCTAATTTCTGTGCCCAAAACAAGCTTTAAGCTATTACCTTCTGCTTCCTTCCCTCTTGTTGTGCCATGGGAAGTTGCTCACACCTGCAGACAGCTCATACTGGAGCAGCTGAGAAGGTTACTGTCCTCTGTTGTCTGTCTCAGCCTTTTTGCTAACATTTACTAGCCCTGCAGGAGGGTCCACTGAGTAGTTCAGCTATCATTTTAGGGTGCCAGGTACTGGCATTGTCTGAAATCATCCAGACCTGTGTCATTTAGAAGCATCTATAAATCACATTATTTTGTCTCTTCAAAAGGGTTGGTAAGCTATGGCTAAGCTTTAAGGCAGACAACAAGGATGGTAACCATCTCATTCAGCCTAGCTATGCCTGCTGGCATGAGTTAGAAACACATGATGCTGATACATAATTCCTTAAATTACAGAAACATTCTCCTGATGCAATTTACAGAAGAAAAATAACCTTCCTTCTTAGTCAGAATATCAACTGGTAGTAGTCACCCACAGAGTCTGTATACAATTGTAATTCACTCTCAGGGTTGATCACAGCCATTTCTGAATTGAGGATTGTCATCAAACAAGTCCTGGGGAGAGAACCGAAACCCTGTGTGTGCAGTAAGTGGCCATCTATTATTTCAGTGTCATGGGTTTCCCAGAGCCCTGCTTCAGCTGCCCAATTCCTTTCCACTCAGCAAAGACAGAACAAGGCATAGTTGTTTAGTGTTATATGACACTGAATCCCATGAGTTGTCATCACAATTAGGCCCTATTTTCACAAATCTCAATACCAAACCCTAAAGTGACAAGGTCTATTAGAAGTAAAAGGCATGTTTATAGAGCTGGATACAGACATTACTGGGGTCCTCTGTCTGCATAGGGAGCTGGCCAGTCCAACCTTCTGATCTGGAAACTATCTGTGTTCCGCCCACAGGAAGAGCAATACAGGCTGTATCTACATACAGAAACATATGGAGTTTAGAACAGGAAAAACATCAGTGTGACTATTGGTTATTTTTATCCATTCTACAGTAGATGATAACAGAAATTTCAAACTGAATTTCCAGGAAACATAAGAAAATATAAATGCAATTATACAGAGCATAAGCTCATCTGGATTATAACATATTGTATTGATTTGCCATGTTTGTGAAAACTGAATTCTGAATTCAAACCGACATAGGCTGTACAATCAAGCTTTCTACCTTAGCATATACAAGCCTAGGCTTTTGAAGGAGGCAGATCTGCTACTGCTCTCCTACATATTTGAATGGCTATGGTGTCCAGCAAATTGTCTATTACAAGGTGTTTAGATAGTCTTACCTATATTAGGTCAGGTATAATACTGGCCTAATAATGTGTAGATTTTTGTCTTCTACACAGAGATGTATTTTATTTAGGGTTTTGCATCTAAGAGAAAGAATCTTGACTAAATCCATTTCAAAACACTTTTGATTCTGAGCTTAGGGCAACTGAACCATCCTTCCGCTAAGAGCCATCACTCTTATTCAAGACAGAAATTCTTTTTACCCACTTGCCACCTGTGCTTGAAAGTATGACATCTTACTTCATCTGACAGAAGTACATAAAGCAATTACAATTTCAATACCATTCATAGAATGGTACAGGTTGGATCTTAAAGATCATCTGCTTCCAACGCCCCCTGCCATGAGAAGGGACACCTTCCACTAAACCACGTTGCTCAAAGCCTCATCCAACTTGTTCATTCTCCTTAAAGCTTTTCAAAAGTACTGGATACCAAGATGATAACTCCCATACTACCTAGAAAAGTATGTTTGATAGGTTAGCAACAAATAACCTCACAACTCTTCCAATTTCTGAGACATATATCTACATATATATTTTTTCATAATTCACTTGGACAAACAAAAGCACAAAGTACTGCAGTGTCTTGACCAAAGACAGAAAGCACATCCAAAGTATCAGAAGACCCTGTAATCTAGTTTGTGACTTTTGAGCTTAGTATCAGCAACTTCCTTCACTGTTAATAATTTCACCAAAACTCTATGGAATGTTACAACTTAATAAAATATATCTGAGAACACAAAACTGCTTTAATTAATGAAGGTGTAGATCACAATGTTTAATAGACCTTGAGAGTCCTTTCACGGCTATTAATGGGAGATCATTTACTATAGTGGTGATTATAGCAGCCCCCAGAGCTGTGGTTGGAGTGATCAGAATGTCATCCTACTTTGAACAATGTGATAGAAACAACCATAAATAAGAGAAACAAAACACTGTGGATACATGAGTTATGCTGGATAACATCCAATCCCAGGGCAGCTGTCTTTGGGAAAGATTGCTCATTTGTTTATTTGCAACATTTTTATTTGATCATCTACCTTTGGCTGATTTTGTGACATCAAGCACACAGAGGAAACTCTCATGATACTGCACAGAACTGTTTGCTATGCAGAAGTCTGTATTAATGTTAACTTATTAATTTTTACTATATACAAAGCACTTGGGAAAAGACAGCTTGTAATGTGTACAATAAAATTGAAGGCACGTCCAGTCCATCTCATTAGTCCTCTTGGTTAAGGGTAACTTGTGGAAAGTAATGGGTCAGTCCAGTGCCCAGGAGCCTCTTAGTGAGGAACTAGGCATACAATGTAGTAAGCGACCTAGGGGAATTTCTGCAAGAGTAGTTGTCAGATTTGCAAGACTGATCCACAGAAGCAGCATTTCCCAATGTTTTAAAGGAGGAAAGGAAGAAGAAAAGATCAATTGTAAAACCTTAGCTGTATATGTAATACACATGAAAAAAGGTAGATGTTTCTCAGTTTTATTCTCTGTGTTACAATGTATTATTTCTCTGGTATTTAAAGTAGTTTTTCAAATGCAGCGTCATCTACCTCCTGTACTATGGGAATTGTTCTCACTTTGTTTCATCTGAGCAAAATCGTATCTAACTTGAACATACTCTGCTACTGAAAGAAACTCTGTGTCTTTGGAAAGTGAGAAGCTAACAGGGAGTGTGTGGGACAGCTTCTTTTAGTAGCATAGGTCCAGGGCAACTTAAAGTGTTTGTGGACAGCTGCTACCAAACTGAATTAGAGTTAGAAAATGTTCTTCCTAAAATGTACAAGATAGTCGAGATAATTTTTACCACTTTAAGGAGGCCTCATACATGCATGAATTATACAATCAGAGCTAAGGAACAATGACCAATACCTTGGGGTAGGATAGGCACCTCACCAGCTATTGCAAGTTCCATATCGGTTTTCACAGCATGCAGTCTCTTATAGGAACATTTCCACCTGCTGAAAATCTGGTCTCAGGTAAGTCATCAGTACATCTCTCCTCAGTTTCCCCATCACCTGCAAAAAGGGAGTGATAACACCTGCTCACCACATACTGTGTATTTGCTTTTCATTAATTAGTTAATGGCTACAAAGCATACAGGAGATGTTAATGAATATTCACAGCAACTGAGAGGTGTAAATTGGTGTTTGCTAATAGAATTTTCTCACTGTGCAACACTTTGCTTACCAAAGTCTGTCACTTGATGCTATTACAGTTGATAATTGAGTCAGTCTCACCAGGAGTGTTTGAGTGTTTTTGATAGACTTCCCTTGGGAGTCTTTTCATGCTGAAATATATTATTTTAAATGCTGCTGGTCAGGTATTTTTTAATCTTTTGTATTTCCTAGGTAATCCTCAAGTCACGCTGCAGAGTCTGCTTTGAACTTAAAGGAGATCACAGAATCACAGAATCACAGAAT
>NW_010308521.1:0-12575 GCF_000700745.2 Antrostomus carolinensis
AAATGGGACAGTCAAATCTTTCTATATAACTCATATAATTTCATCTGGAACAGTAAGGGGTTTTTTTCAGCTGCAACACAGTAGAGAAAAGAGAAAGAGAGAAAGAGAGAGAGAAAGTAAGAGAGAAAAAGAGAAAGAGAGAAAGGAAGAAAGGAAGGAAGGAAGAAGAATGCTAGTGTGAAGTAGTTTTGCTGCTGAAAGATTATTTTTATAGATTCACTACATATTTTCATTCTTCCTGTTAAAGAATTTGTCACTGAAGTACTGTGAAAATAGAAGAAAGGTAAGTATTAAATAAACAAAAGTGTAAATGCAAAAATAAACATTAGCTTATATATTAATGATGTCTTTTTAAAAATTTAATGAATGTTACTGGACAAAGAAGTATAAACTGTCATAACTACCTTTTCCTGTTTTTATTGAAAAAAAAAGCTTAAAATATTATTAATGCTAATTTTAACATTTTTTTATTGAAGTTGTGAGGTACAACAAACAGCATTTAACAGACTGCATACAATTAACGAAGCATCCCAGAGGAGATTTCTGTTTGTTAGAAATGACATCACCTACTTCAAGTATAAATTTGGTCCTTTCTGTTAAATTACTGCTTTGAAAATTGCATTGGCTTAGTTGTGTTTTTACACAAGACTGATCTATCTTTCATAAGAAAAATATATATGTTAGGTTAGATGTTTCCATATAAGCTAGTGACAAACAACATATATTCTCTTGGAACAACCCTAACCAGTAGCTCTAAAGGTACAATTCAGGTCAATAAAAAACTCGTACATTTAGATGACAGGAGAAAATTAAATTTCAAAAGACATTTTATGAAGTATCTGCCCAAGACTGCTACAAAAGGAGTCTGAGAATAAAAGGCACTTCCAATCAAAAAGAAGTAAAAATCAGAACCTGTGGGAGCTTGCAAACAGACAGCTATAACTTGATTGCATCACACACCAGCAGTTGTTAGAACTTGCGGAAATCCCTAGAAGGTCCTTTTCATAAATACCTTTGTCACGTGGGGCTAAAAAATGCATCATGAGTCCTATGTCACTACCATTAATACATTACTAAAAACCTTCTCTTTCCAGAAAAGATTGCAGTTTGCCAATTTCATAGCATTTCTGACTGCATGTTTGGGAAGGAAAAGAAATTAAGAAGATGTTCAAGAATCCCTAAGAAAGAAGCCCCACTTGACAAAAACTTTAAATGCCAATAAGAATATTAACACTTTATGTTCATTAATTTGCCATATTTAAAAACTCATTCTTCAAAGAGCCTTAAGAGTGTTACTACTTAAACAAGGAGGAAAAGAAATCAAGATAAAGCATTAGTGAAACTTCACTTTACCTTCTCTAGGGATTTAATTGAAATTCTTAAAATCACTCTTATTCTCCAGTATTCCCCATTTCTCACTGAAGAGTGTCCTGGAAAATCTCTTGGTTATTTGGAAAAATTAAGACCATTTCTGCTTTCTATAAGAAGGAAGACTGTAAAGCATGCCAGCCAATCTAGCCACCAAAACCCAGGCTTCTACAATGTCCTTTTGTGGGCCTAATCCCACTTTTAGATAACATCAAAATGAAATTCCTAATGCATTAGTGTTATACCCTTGTTAATATCGAATGAGGTTAGCTAAGTAATTCAACAATCCTGCATGAGCTCAGGGGATTAATAAGGTGCCATGATTTATTTTGAAGTGTTGCCAAATTGTCATCTCCTCCATCTTTTTTTTGTGTTGAACTGATTGCATTAATAACAACACAACAGTTTGAGTCTAATCTCCAAAATCCTGAACTTTATAAAGCAAACAGTTTGCTGATCCATCAACATTTATTAATCACACCAATTACTCTGAAGCCAAATACCAAAGTTAAAGTGTGTAGTGCTTATACTGTAGAAGCAGAGGATTTATTTGTGTAACCCTCCAAAGAACAAGAGGCTCTTTTGAAAGAGCACCTATGCCTGGAGGCACCTGATTGAAAAGAGCAGAACATAGTCTAAAATATTTTATGCAAGAAAGGCATAAAACAGTCCAAATAAGGTCTCAGATTATTACAAATGTGTGTGACTATGGTCTTTTGTTGTAACATAATCAGTATATGATAATTACCTCAAAGTTTTAAATTTAACACACTGCTCCCTTGAGAAAAATAAATTAAAGAAAAGCTATTAGAGAAAGTGCTTTGGAGTGGAAAAGAATTGGAAGAACAGAAGATTTGCTATCTATCTACCAATCTGTCTGACTATCTGTCTACCTACGTGTCCAATCTACAGTGCATTATCCTTTTGCCTACTTACCTTTTTTTTTTCTTTTTTCTTTTTTTTTCTCCAAGATCTCTGTTTAAGTCAACAGAGAATTTAGTTTTTCATCTACTCAAAGTATAAATAGTTAACTATGAAAATACTATGAGCTGTAATGTAACTATGAGTTGAAAGCCTGTCCAATTTGCTAAATTGTTTTCTGAAACATTCCTCCTTATAAGGGCAGACTTTAATGGCACCAGACTCAAGCAGTAGGAAATAGGATTCTTTCTGGTGTCAACCTTAGAAAAGCTTCAGATTTTTCTAATACAGCAAATGCAGATTCAATCATGACTTATGAGGTGAATATTTTAAGCTTGAATAGATCAGAGAATGGGAAAAAGAAATATGCATATTCATTAAGGATCCAGTTCTGTATTCAAAGTTCCTCTAAGATTTCATTTTCTAAAGAAGAGCCTTTTACAAGTCTTCGCTACCATTAGAACAAGTAACAACATAGAAGTTGTTTTTTTAAGTTCTTATTTAACAACTTCTGCTTAAGCAGAAACTTTGCTTTACATGCACACTGCAAAAGTTGGTATCTGATGCAGTGGGACCTGAGGCAGAGGAAGTGAATTTCCAGATACCACAGAACTGACTGATAGTAGAAATAAAGACAGAAATATGTGTCTTATGTTTTGCCTGGATCATGCCACTCCACTGTCTTGTAGAATGCTAGTAATACGTAAGTTGTAAACACAAATAACTTTGCTAAGAAAAATATTGTAATGATTGCAACAGATATGTAACACAGATATGATATTTTTTCCAACTACATAAAGTGAAATGCTAATGAAAAGGAACACACAAGTATGTAAACAGTTACTAAAGATGCATTGCAAAATTAAAATATATTTAATAATATAATCAGAAATGTGATGTTCATCTAATATAATGGGAAAAAGAGGTTAATATACTACAGTTCAAAATTTAAATGAATTTTAAAAATAAAGTAGTATTAGCATTTTACTGCTGCATATATAACTTATATAGACTTGTCAGAAGATAATTCTGACCTTACTAATTTTACCACTATTTCAATAAATCAATTTTTTGTGTTTTTTTTTTTTAATGTTGACCCTAATTTCAAATGTGCTATCCCAAATAAGTTTGTAAATAACTCATTTACATCTCTACTTGTGCTTGCACAGAGCTCTCTTGAGGCCTTTCCATGAACTATGTCTTTCCTTTTTTCATACTGTGTTTGTTCCCTGGTTTTGTTATTGTGCTGACAATTCATTGCCTTCTGATTTCTCATCAGAGATCCTTGTTAATGAACCAGAACCATTATGGGCAGTCCACCTCCTGCAGTTCTAAAACATGCTTTCTACTATTCACTGAATGGTTTAACTAAGTGAGAAGGCAATAGCTTTGATTTACTTTTACGTACTGATGAACAGAACTGCCTTACAATAACTTTTGGGAGAAGATTTCCTGCAGTTTCATAGATATTAGTGTTTTTCTAATAATGACAAACTCATTCAATTAAAAGAGATAACCGGGTTATAATTGCATTAACAGGTATTTAATTGTTACTCTGCTTATACTGTAGTTTCTTGAACATTTATACTGCTTCATAATTAAAATTTATGCAGGCAGCAATAAACATGAAGTATAGATGTTAGTTATTCAGCTTGTTAGTGTAACTCTTGTAATAAAGTTGTATTTGAAAATGAAAATACACTCTCTTTATAACACGTGGAATAGTTCATCAGACTCAGTTGGTATTGGTCAATAAAGGACTTTGAAACACAAGTCTTCTAGTACAAATACAGAAATCATTTCAAGTAATGTGGAATGAAATTTTATTTAACAGCATAGGGTCAAATTGGTATTGAGCTAATAATAACCAAAATTAATTTTCATAAAATGATATTTTATATAGGCACAGAAACAATTTTCTGCCTATCTATTTCTTATGGTTAAAATAATGGAGCTGTAATGTGGATTTATTTAATAAAAGGAATGGTAAATCCTCAGGGCTGAACTTCTGACAGCATTATGCTAGATTCTGTTATGGAAGTGTGCAAAATCAGCATTTTATTTCTTTATTATTTATGCAAAATTTATATGTAGACTTCTAAAAATAATAATAAAAAAAATAATATGGGACCAGTATCTAAACTAGCCATGGGCTAGGTATGAAAGGACAGATTAAAGCTGATAATTTTAAAAACATAGAGATTAAAATGTTTAATTAAGTTCTTGACTGCAACAAGGGCTTCAAAAGAAAGCATTGAAAAATTAAGAGCAAAAGTTGCCTGAAGAATTCTTGTGTTCTTTATGGTGCCTATAACACTTTGCTTATTCACCAGTAAGAGGCCAAATGCTTCTGCTGTTGTTGAATGCTCTTTGCTGGCATTCTGAATAAAAGTCCTTCCTTTCTCACCTCTCCATTTCCTCTTCCCCAGGAATGCAGCACTATGTTGCAGCCAAAAATTGATAATTTCAAGCTGTAAAATTTCACTTTTGCTTTTTAATCTTTTGTCCAAGGCTAAATCTATATTAGTACAGGTGTTCTGTCCTTGGGGATGTTTTGCTGCTTCTGCAAATGAATGTTAAATTTTAACTTGTAATATTCGTTCATCAGCCCATGAATAAAGTTAATCTTTGTTTCCACTATCTCTTTGCTCTCTTAGCACGTCTCCTTTTCTTCTGCATTAACAGAAAAAAAAAACCCCAACACTTTCCCCAGATTCCCCTTTACCTTTCCATAGCTATACTATGTGAAAAAAATATTTTTTTTTTTTTAATTAGCACTCATCAGCTGATGCATTTTATAGTAAGACCTATTTAATATAAAGTCTTCTAGAGAAATACTAGATTCCAGACTTTTTTCTAACTGAGTGCTTTATATTCCGGGTAACAACAGACAGATAGCATACATACATACATATATATAAACCCCAAACAAACAAAACAACAACAAACTACAACAAACAACAAAAAACAACCAACCAAACAAAAAACCCCAACAAAAACCCCACAATAAATCTTTTAGATGTCCAGAGCTCAGAGATGTAAATTTCAGCTAGTTACCCCCAAATATCCTTATAGTCTATGGAGAGATAATAACAGTTGTGGTGTGCAACTTGTCTCATGATAATGAGCATGTCTAAAACAAAACAAATGAAACATGCCCTGAAAACACATATTTATGAAATTATGTCCACTTTCCTTGTCTGCACTTTCTTCTCCTCTTTCTCTTCCCACCATCATGAGGCTAACCTATGATATATCCTCCTGTTTTTATTCTCTCTAACTTAATATATATTGGCTGTTTTTTTGCAATTTTTTTTTTACATAGATTCACCTTACTAGGCAACCTGTAGCCTCATCTGTAGCTTATAGTCTGAAAATTAGAGCATCAGTTACTAGACGCTGTGAAAAAAAAAAAAAAAATTGCAATACATGTGACCGAGGGCAGAAACAATTCTGCGTTTCTCACTCTTATGGGAGGTACTAGCCACTTGAATAAAACCTGAGTGGTGATGCCATTGACAACCCTGTATTAATGGTACTAGTGAACAGAGCTGTGCTTTGCAAGGCAGTACAGTCTTGTCAGCATGTAAGTGCACTAACCACTACTTCTCAAATCTCACAAGGGGCCACCAATAACTGCTGCCACTGGCTTCAGAAGGAAAATGGAAAATGTACTGAAACTGCTTACAGAACTGGGAGGCATACTTAGAAAATGTTTGGTGAACTGTTTCCCCTTTGTGCAGGTATGCCAGGGAGATGGTAGATTCATGGACAAACAGGATCCCAAATTCCTGAAAACTTTCAAGACTCAGATATTTACAGGTGCCCACAGAAGTACAGTTTTAATACAAGAGGATTTATTTTTATATTGGAAGAAGTTATTCAATGTAGTTCCTCTTTAATAAGGGACTTTTTAAGCCGCTTCCTCCTCCAGCCCAAGTGCAGAGATTGTTCCAAACAATGTGGAGTGAAATATATTTTGACAGTACAGGATCAACTAACGTTTAACTAATAATAACCATCTATGTGGTATTCACAGTACGTTTTCAGACTGCTACTGCAATTAAAAATGTGACATTGTGTGTTAACTGCCTCTTTTTTTTTTCTTTTTTTTTCTTTTCTTTTTTTTTTTTTTTTTTCCCCCAGCTCTGGTCATGAAGTCTGCTCATACATCTAATTTTCACCTGTAAAATGAAAATTTGTCATGGATGTGTGATCAAATCACAGGATTCTCCATTAAGGATTTTAAGACTATTGGGTCTATGGAAATAGGAAGTCTGTAAGCACTTTAGATCTATATAAAAATAAATTAAAAGTACACAATGTGATCTGTTATGAAATTCAACCACCATGCTACATCTGGAAATTTGATGAAAAGTGTATTCCTCTTTCACTCCCTCTAATAGTTTTATGATTGAGTCTGAATAAAGATAGCTGAATATACAGTTGCTCAGAGGTCAAGAGAGTACAGGGATGATAGTTCATATAAATTATATGAATTACACTACTACATTGCAAGGATCAGTGCATCTTAGGAAATTCTCATTGCTTAACTTTTGCACTTTCACTGCAGATATTGCATTGACACTGATATATAGGACTTCGGTTAGTGCTTGTCTCCCTTAATACGATAATTCTGATAACTTCTATTTCTTTTTGACAGCTATTATACAATACAAGGCTAGTGAACCTGATCTTCATTATTTCTTCTCTCATTTTCCTTTGTGCTCCTCTTTAAACTCCAGAGGGCTGATCATTCAATTCATCTCAAGGCACCACATCATAAAAGGAGCAGGGAACATCACACACAACACAGTAAACTGCATCAAATATGCAATGCTCATATTCTGAAAACATTTACTTATTTATTTTTTAGAAAACTATGTATGTCCTGAGTCAACATTTTTTCTGTTTAAATCTTTGACTGACAGGTAAGATAAAGGTCTCACGCATTATGGTGAGTGATATGTCCTGATACTACATGCCTTTAATGTATGGAACTGCTGTTGAATTCAATGGGATTTCTGTGAACAAGGAGGAAGGGAGAGGGGTAAAACTTTTTTGTCCTTGGTATACGTGAAAGTAGTATATACATACATTTTAAGATATCTATGTACTTTGATACTGGTAATAAACATATATTTAGAACTTACACTCCATTAGTGAACAGACAATTCAGATAATTAAAGGCCTTGATTACTGCTCTCCTTTCCCTTCCTTTTTTTTTTTTTTTTTTCCTTTTTCTCTTTCCTCTGTTTGTCCTTATTAGGCAAATAATAGAAAAGAGTGTCTATACAAAAGCAAATGCTACAAAACTGCTAATACATTTGATATATATAATGCAGAGAAATGAGCCTTTCTTTGAAAGACAAGTATTTGAAAAGTGTTATGCAGCATGGACATGCAGTACATGCAACATCATCCTTCCTAAAACACAAACTTGAAAGGAAAGTTTAACATTGCACATTTAAAAAGAACAGAGAATATGTTTGACATTTTCCTTCTAACATTGAAATAAAAAAGAAAAAAAAAAAGAAGAAAAAAAACCCACCCCAAAACCCACCATGCTAACTTTCTTAAATTGTTTCAATACAGTCTAAAGGCATTGCTCAAGCACATTTCAATCTCTTGACAATAATAGCTGTGGTTCTTCAACTATATCAATAGGTAACCACTTTTTATGTTTATTCTCCATTTATGCCATAGCTTAACACAGTTCCAGAAGGATGAGATGTTAATAGCAAGAATATAAATTACATGACTGAGAAGAAAGTTTCAAGGACAATCAATTCTCATCGTTCAAACCAACATTCTTTGACCAGTTAGCTCTATGACTGAATAATCCTCTTTATTTCGAAGCACTGAAAGGATAGAGGAGTTGGATGGATTTTAAGCTATATTTGCCTCCAAGGGATATATGTTTGTGCCTTTTTGAATGTTAGTTCCTATACTTGGCTGTGGTTACAAAGATAAATATTTCATACACTTTGAGGTAAAAAATCCTAATTATAGTAAGTCAACATGATTGCCACTGATGCAAATGAAGCCAATATACTATTTCTTTAATGTATTTTTGTATAAAATAATTGAATTTATTACTATTATATTATGTTAGTAGATTTATGAATTAAATTAACTTATATTAATGCAATCCAATTTTCATAGCATAGAATATAATTCCTAATTTGTGTTTTTCTTAGAATCCTATATTAAAGTATTTTACTAGATTTTGATATTGTAATTAAATCTGTTTTCACATCTTTCCTAGTTTACAAAAAAATTACAAGAATATAATATATGATTAATTTATGTGCATTTAAAATATTATTAAGAATGACAGACTTCTTAACATTAAGACAAAGTTAAAAAAATCCCCCAAAAACTAAATAGTCTTAAACTATAATGACTAGACTTTGCTGAGCATCCTTCCATATATCTTCTATACTTTTGGTAGCCACAGCTGACTTCATATTTGAAGGGTCAAGCTGTAATGTCTGAACCACAAGTGTCCATGCAACAGGCAAATACAACAGCCAGATAGTGTCAGGGGTTTTTTTGTTTGTTTTTGTTTTCATTTGTTTGTTTGTTTGTTTGTTTGCATTTTGGTGAAATCAACAGCGAATCCATGCCAAGACACATAGCAGCTGTATGTGTCCCTGTGTCCACTACATGTTCCCATGTCCACTTCTCTGGTACTGCTGCTGTCTCCAGCTGGCCCTCTCATTTTATGCACCTTGTGACACTTCAGCAGCTACCTTTTCCTTGGACTCTCAGGTGTTTGTGCCATCCTCATCCACCTCCTGGCCATTTGTGTGGGCTGACTTGTCTAAATTTTATTTCAGTGATGGGCTCCTGTGTGATGTACGCCTCAGTGAATGCACTGAGCTGCATGATCAGAGACATTTGTTGAAAACATAGATGAGAAACAAAATAAAGAGGGGAAAGTTTGGCTCAGACTGTCCATTCTGCACAGGCTGAAGCTCAGTACACTGATGTGGGACCTCACAAAATCCTGAGACTGTATTTGGGCTTTGCTGTTATACATTAAACTACATATCCTTCTGAACAGTTGCCTGTTCATTCAGAGTTCAATCCTGTCCTGCCAGTGATGGAAGAAGACAACATCTGCTTGCTGCTTCAATCACAATGTCCTTGAGATAGATTTCCAAGATGGTCATGGGACAGTGTGGATACTGAAGATCTGTTTGCAGTCTTACAAATTATTTTATTCTGCTTTTGCAGAAGTGTTGCATTCAGGCCAAGGATAAACAAGAAGCAGGAGGTAGGAATGTATCTTGTGGGCGTTGTTTTAGGAGAACAATATTCCTAATAAAAAACTGTGCATGTGCCTGCACTCCTTCTGCCATGAGCACAGAACAGAGATGAGCAAGCACACTCTGCTCAGGTAGAAAGGGCCCTGCTAGTGACACAGCCAGTTTCTATTGCAGTACGTACACATTTTTGTATTTGGTGACTTGTGCCATGTCTGTACAATGTAAAAATCACAGAAAAGAAAAATAGATCCAGAAAGACTTCTATAGACAGATCATTTAAACCTCTGTCACTCTTTATGGATGTTTCTAAAGAATCAAATGATGGTTACTCCACAAGATCCTGAAATAATCCATTTCATCCTGTCACTACCCTTACCTTCATAAACACTTGTTAGTCTGAATCTTTCTTTCTGCATTCTCACCCAGCTATTTTTTTACCTTGCATTTGTGCCTAATGAATCTAATCTGGCTTTTTCTTCATTCTGTCATTCTGAATGCTAATCTCATCCACCAGACCACCTGACATACTTCTCATCATGTTCTTTAAAAATTTGAGAAATATCTTTTTATTGGATTATCCAGGTTATTAGTGAAGAGAAATAGATTATTGAACACTAAACATCTCTTGAAAATAACAACTTGAATGAACTGTGCCTGGAGTTCAGTAGGAAGAGGGTGTATTGGGAAACAGTCTGTAAGATCATATATGGGAGGAGAAAAACAATCAGAAGAATCATGCCCTTCTTGTCTTCTCTTTGTATTTTCCAAACATGGAGTTCCTACCTAATGTATTGCTTCATCAAAGCATACATGTACAAAGTATGCATTCCCTAACTCAAGTATAGTCCTTCCCATACACCACCCACATCACATGTATTTTTTAGATTAATTACCATAGTTGTGTGAGTGTAGACAAAAGCATGCTGGGGGAGATCTAGAGGGATCTAGAATCTGTCAAATCAGTTCCCAGAGACAAACTACAGTCTTAGTTTATTGACTTTTCAATGGCCTGGGACGCAGAAGTTCTTCACATGTGCTTCAGATATAGATGTTTGAATTTCTAACTCCTCCTACATGAGGTCTACACAGTTCAAAAAGAGTCATGATTTACTTGGAACTGGTAGATACTTCCCTCCCACATATCTCTTTCACTCAAAATTGGTTAAATATGATGTACTGCCAAGGAAATTCAAATTAGATCCCAAGTCTGAAATTCTGTAAGCTTGCATTTATAAATTTGAATGGGCCACATCCTAGGTTATGACTTTGTATTGTTGGTTAGAAATTTTGCCAGAATAAAATCTTTGCACTGAAGCATTTTCTTTCTGAGTACTCATGATATCAAGACATCTTTATCCCTTCATATTGCTTTTTTTTCTGGAATCCAGTTATATTGCATGAAGAGCTATCCTAGAGAGATTTTAACTCTTGCTGCCAGTATATTTATCTAATGAGACAAAAGCCTCAGCACAGCATGTGGGAGGTTGACATTAAAGTGCAAGAATGAAGATACAAGGTCTACTGAAATAGTGTTGTAAGTCTATGGGTCAGTCAAGTCAAGTCAAGGTCAGCCCTACAATGTCCATCATGCTTGTAGGAGTGAAGTAAACTTCAATTCTCTGAGCCTTTCATATCAGGGGAGCCAGTGAGTTCATCCCAAAGTTTTGAACATGTATATGTACACTTGCAGAAAGTGAAGCTGAGAAGTCAGGATTTGAATGCAGCCTTCATATAAAGTTAACGTGACTCACACATACCAGAGTCATAATTCTCTACCGTAAACGAGCATATATTAAACCAAAACCTGTCATTGTTCCAATATATGTTAGGAAGAAAATTTCTACTAAGAATGATCTAGCAGCATTTTAAAAATATATACTTGATAGAATTTTATTTCTTCCCCCCTCCCCCCCCCAAAAAAAAGCTTTAGCATCCAGAAGGAAAGTCAGAAAACACCACTATAGTTAAATAAACTGGCTGACATACCTATGAGAAAAGAAAAACAAATCAAAGCAAATGAAAACAAACAAAATCCCATCCTACAAAAACTACTTCTGGGGTGCCTTATTATAAGTTCCTTACCCTTCCAGAACATTTAAAGTATTTTCAATTTGCAGGTTCATTGATGACAGATTACTTCATTAATTATATTTTTTTCCACTCCTTTTTATTTTTTAAAAATATCCCTGCTGTGAATGACATTGGAAATCAAAGTGATATATTGTCATCCTTGGAATTCTGGAAGATTAGTACTGTTTACAGAAGATAAAATCAATATTCTTTTTAATCATCTTGTGCTTGAACTGTCATTTTATACAGCTTTTCTGTTGCTGAACAACAAAGTCTTAAGCTGCAAGAACACACTTATTCTAACAGTTAGTGTATCTGTACAGCACATAATGCCTCTGAGAAATAGCTAAGGCAGTGTTATGACATGTTCTTGAATACTGTACAATTTCCTCACATTACAAAAATATTGAAACACATGCTTTCATTGTGTGGAAAGTACAGATTAAGTATGGAAGAAGAGATAAGATGAACTTTGGGCTCACCTTTTAAAAAGAAGCTTTATGTGATTGAATATGTGCCATGCAGTCAGAGTTATAGTATTTGGCATCCTAGGTAGAAGGGACAGCCAACATTCTCCTTAGTGCTGCTGCTGCCAAAAGAGGTTTCCATTAAATTACAATAGTAAGGATAAAAACTGAAGTCAGAATATTTTCAGAATTGGTCATTAACTGCTGTTGCTTGAATGTTGGATGCTCTTATTTAGACAATAATGAGAGTATTTGGAAACAGAGACACACAAAGATGAGAATACGCTTTGCTAAGTACAAGCTGAAACAAAAATCAAGTAATGTAAGCCAAAATTAGCTAGGAAATTATAAGGCTGAAAAGTATCTCGGATAATATCATTAAAGCAAAGGACTAAAAGACTAGTAAAATCAGTGTGAGCAGCATTATTTACTTTAGAGACTGTTAGATCAAATCCTAATACCTTTATTCTGGGAA
>NW_010308521.1:12604-38613 GCF_000700745.2 Antrostomus carolinensis
TAAAGACTGAAATATGAGATAAAAAAGGTTTTCTGCAAGAAATGCCTATAGATTTAGAACTTGAACCTAAGATAATTTATTTTCCAATTTACACTACAAGATCTAATGCATGAAGTGCTGTAGAAAAGCATTTTACTCCCTTCTGGATAATTTGTTTCTCAATTCCAGGATATTTTAGCATCATGAAGCATTAAAATATACATATATAAGTTCTGCAACCTTTTAAAGTTCTCCTATTCCCTGTGGAGGAATACTGTAAATATCCTTGACAACGGTAATAACTGGACATTGTTAGAGCAGTGCTAACAGAGGGGGTTAACAGCTTGTGCATGTACAAAATACTTGAAGTCAGACAGAAAGCCATTATTATGACCTTGTGCTGACCACATTCTATGAACTGTTACATGATCAGGGACAGGGAAGTTTCTTAATGGAAGTTATATAGTAGCTAGATGTATCCTTGTCACACTTCATCTAAACTGATACATTGCAATGGTCCGCACTGCTCAGACCTGGCAATTACTGTCCAATTCCAATCTATTCCACACTGCCACTATAATGAAAAATAATTAGGAGCCTGAAAATGAGTTTTCACATGAAATGGTTTCAGTGCTTGGACACAATCGCCTTTGGCAGATGGCTTTGGGTTTGCTTTAATATAATAAAGACAGTTAATCATCTCTAAAGAGTGCACAGAATGAATAAACTTTTAACACTACTTTCTCCTCTGAAACTCTCATATTGATCAAATGTTTAATACTGAGGAGTTCATGTTTCTATGAATAAGTGTTTTTAAACAGCTGATACCCAGGAATCTGTGTACATTCTGATACACCCTGGAGAAGAACCAAATTAACTCAGGGGCAAATTTCTTGATACTGGAGCTTAGAAAGTAATATCAAACAAAACAAAACAACAAAACAAAACAAAACAAACTCTCTTAAAAACAGTAAAAGTACAAATGTTTGGAATGCTTTCATGAACTCAGACTAAGAAATTATAGCTTACTTGCATTGCAGGAAATAACATGACACAATAATAGTAAGATAGTTGATAACTTTTGGAAAACCTGTGCCTATTGTAGTCACAAAGAAATTGGTAAGAGTGGGAAGCATTTCATCTGACTTCGGTTATCTACAGTGCAGTTGTTAGTCACTTTAGGATCCCTTTGTAGCCAAGGCAGAAAAATAGGCACATTTAAGGTGCAATTGGTATGACCTGTATGAGATGCCTACTTTTGTTTGAGATTAATTACACCCCAGAAGGCATATCAATTTGTCTTCCCTGACTATAAAGGTAGCCCAGAGCGATTAGCTCAAATGTAGATGTCAATAGTGTTTAAAGTTAGATTCAATAAAACTGCCTTGAATGACTGTTTGGTTTTCATTAAACTACTTGCTAAGTTTCATAAGTTTTGTGTATTTGTTTTTAGTGTACAAGTTAAGAAACCTTGAATGAGGTCTCATATATTTGTTAGAAATCATACAGCATAACAATCTGAATACAGAAGGATGGATAAAAGTCTTTCCAATGCATCCATTGAACTATGGATTATACACCTAAGAAGTAATACTAGAAAATAAAGATACTGCTCTCCTGGCAAGCAAAAGAAAATGGGTAGAACATTCTTTTCCGACAGAACTTAAATAAACAAGACAAAAACTTGGTGAAAGTTATATGGCATGTTGGCTGATAAAGATAACAAAGACTACATAACTGTGTAGGTTTTGATTATTTTTTTGTGGAGGAGGGATTAGCTAAAAATAAAGAGATGCAGAAAGAAATTTAGACAGGACCACTATGAGTAAAACAATATAAAATGGGCCAGTGTTACTGTTGGTTAATAATGGAGCTGCTGAAATAGAGAACAGCTCAAACAGCAAGATACCAAAGACAGGAAAGCCCTGAAAAAATATGGCAAGTATTCCAAAACCCTTATTTTATCTGCTTTTACTAAATACCTGTTCAGTTTCTTTCTGCAGTTTTTCTTCCAGACCACAGGGCAGCAGGAAAAAGCAGGAATAAGGAGCATGTCACGTAGTCATAATCTCACTCAGAGAGAATTGTTTTCTCTTGGAAACAACTGGTTACAATGTCCCCAGTGAGACCCCTCTTCTTCTCTTTTGTTTTTCTGCAGAAGTCTTTGATTGCTTCTGTAGCAGCTCAGTTATAAAAACAAAAAACAACCAACCAACCAACCAAACCCCAAAATCTAGGGAGGAGTCTGGACTACATTTTATACTTTTCAGTTCACTATTGATTAGCAGTAGAAGAATAAAAATAAATGAATCACTTTTTTTTTTTTTTTTTTTTTTTTTTTTTCCCACTGGGAAACATTTGTAATAGGTGTCTTGGTTATTCTCCCTTTCTGTATGCTTATAATTCGTTACTATATTCATTAACAATATAATTAATTTTTAAAATACAATTTATTGAGTACATTTAGCAAATTATTCAACCAGTGCTTGGAAGCAATATTTATCTGGATTGTTTTGTTTATGGTTTTTTTTTTCCATTTTCAATGAAGTAAAAATTCAATATTTTATTAACATATATGTCACTAGGAAAATAATGTTGTATTCCAGTAGGCTAATTAATACAGAAAATGAGCAACATTTAAAATATGGTTTTAGATGGAAAAGTTTAATGTTAACAATGAAAAACAATGGGAAACAAAAGTGTGTCTTTTCAGCTGAATTATTTAGCAAAGCTCTAAATTGCCTGAATTAGCAGTCATCAGTGCTCTAGAGTTTTCTTTCGCTTATGTATTATTGCTTTGTTTAGTCACTCCTGACAATTTTTAACCTCTTTTTAGCTACACTTTTTTGAAACCTTTTTACCTCCTCAGTAGTTCTGTGGATATCATTCTTCTCTGATACAAAGTTAGGGGTTTGAGGTTGTCTTATTCCAACAGATATTTTTGTAATTCCAGTTTAAAATTACCAAGTGAGATGGAGATTATAAGTAGAAATAATGAATAAATCAAATACCTTTATTGCATACTTCTATTTAATGCTAAAATCCATCATTATTTATCAATCAAGCAGATTTATTAGAATACTTATTTTGGAGGAATGTTGAATGCAGGTTATAAGTGGCTTGAAGACTGATGAGTGTAGTTCGCTTAACAGTTCAGTTTTAATCTTATTCCTATTACATGCAACTATATTGACTATCAATTCAACTTCATGTCACAGAAATCTTTTGCACGCATTTTTTCTATACAGTCTGAAGTTATTTGTATGTTTAACACACTGATCCTTTCACTTTTATGTTGTTTTTTTCTGATTACAGTGCTCACTGCCCTCTACAAGAGTGTAAGAACATTACTGGTTAACTTAATGTATAGCACAAAATTTATGATGGAAACTCTGCCTTTTCAGACTTGTAAATTCCTTGCAGTGTTTAAGATTCTCATAAAATACTCATTTTATTTAATTTTCTAAAGAAATTTCTGAAGAAATTTATTTTTCTGCTTTCATATTGAATGACCTACTTTTACAAAAAAGAACTCTGAAACTCTTGCACAGGCATCTTATCAATGTATACATATATCTCCATATACAGAGGTTACTGCAAATTATCCTGATAACTGCTATATTTCCAAAAAGTTTATAGCTAACTTTTAGTTTCTGCAAGTAGATAAAAAATAGTCTAGAGGACTTGTGGGTATAGACATTGAAAATATAACTTTTCACAATAAACATCCTTGTGTAATCAATTCACTGAGCAGCAGCGCCAGTGTGGCAAGATGTTCAGCTGGGACAGTGCATCAAAAGTGAGATGCAGGCAGGGGGAATAATGGTCATTTTTGCTACCAAGTAAGGTTCAGATACAGTTGATACTGTTGATTGTCTTTGCCTTTTCTCCAATAAATAAATTAAAAAAATAGATACATGGATAGGTATGTTTAGAGAAAGTGTGAGGAAAACTCATTACAATTATTTTTAAAAGGATATGCATTTGTAACATGGTAAAATAACTTAAAATGCAGTTATTTTTTTCTTTTCTTTTATTTTCTTTTCTTTTCTTTTCTTTTCTTTTCTTTTCTTTTCTTTTCTTTTCTTTTCTTTTCTTTTCTTTTCTTTTCTTTTCTTTTCTTTTCTTTTCTTTTCCCATATTTTTTGATTCATCTCCTAAGCAACTTGTCTAACCATTAATCTGAGTCACTGCATGCAAAATAATAAAACAATTGTGGGTTTGGGTTCTTTTTTATTCAACAGATTTTCAAAAGTATTATCTGTGTTGAGGTATTTGGTTAAGAAAATGGAAAACAGAATGGATAACAGGGACCTGTCTGAGTAATGCAGAAGAATCCCCACAGTCTGCAAGTAAAGAATTCTAGATATTTGATCAATTAGTAAGTCAGAGGCATATAAGTGTGGCGGGGGCGGGGAGAGGGATTGAGGTGGCGGGGAGAGGAGGCAGAAGTGGAAGGAAAACAAGCCTGTTGGACTGAAACATGTTTTCTTGGTGGTGTTCAACTGAATAATGCAGAAACTGGAGAAGAGCAAATTTAAGACAGATAAACTTCAGAGGGCTGCTACTGGGATGATTCAAATAATTTTATGTAGCATGTTGAGTGATAGCCTGTATGAAAGTATACTATAACACAGTTGGAAGAAAGTTCTTCAGCCAAACGCATCTGAAACTGTTGCTATGAGTGTGACTTCCTTAGATACAAGTAAAATTGGCCCTATATTTAGAAAACTGAAACAAAGAGATATAGTAAGGCAGTCACACTAATATCATCAGTACAAAGGCACTTGTGAAAGGCAACCATGGTAGCGCTGTATGAAGCCCATGGAAGACAGCACCAGTGTAAGTCCCTATAAAGTCAATTTCATAATCAAGACCAACGGACCTCACACAACACTTCAATATCAATTACAATTTTTCCACTACAGAATGCATCTAGTACTTAAATGTTGTCTTCTCTATGATAAATTTCCCTGTGAAGTTGTGTAATTTCAGATGGAATATAAGTCCTATATATTATAACTATAGTATATTAAGTATGTATTTGTTCACTCAGTATGTGGGATGGCAATTTTATATTGACTGCTACTTAAAATGGCATGCAAATAACTAGCTAACAGATACTAGCAGCTTTAAAAGAAAATGTGTAAAACTTTAAGATATGCCAAACCTATATATAGGGACTAAAATGTTCCATAAGTTCACTTTCTTTCACGATATGTATGAAACCCTTTAAATCTTATTGGGTTGCATGTATAACCACCAAGAGAATAATTTATACCTCTATGTTTCAGAGGACATCACTTGTCCGATTTTATTCTTAAACTTCCTTGTCAGTCTTAACATTTTATAATCAATGTATATGTGCCCACTTAAGTTTAAATACAACATGATGCATTTAGTGTTAGAAATAGAAGTTTATTTGTCTGTCATAATAATACTTCAGCTACTCTGCTACATAATTAAGACAAACATAAAAAAGTGTTGAAAGCATTTTTTTCCATGTCAAACATTAAAATGCTCCCACAGAGCACACGATGGTGGTTAGTTTTCCAGTAGAGCTGCACTACTCTTTAACCACTATTGTCACTACTAAGTGCTCTGAATGCTTCTTTATTTTATTAATATATTTCCTCTTTAAACTAAATGAGAGAAAGAAGGGAAAACTTTTTAGATTTAATTGGGCCAGAATGTCTGTTACCTTCCCAAAACCTTGCCCGATTGTTTATGAATTAAATGATATACAGAGTGAAGCCTATTATGCATCTTTATGCATACTACACACATTTTGAGTAATGGCAAAGATGTTAAAAGTAGCCAAGCTGTGCATTATGTTTCATCAACAATTTAAACCAAAAGGGAAAATCCTTGGATTTTTCCCTCAATTATCATGTCTAGGACTGAAAATTATAGTTACATCTGAAGAAATCGGACACAACTTGCTCACGGTGTCACTTCACATCTAGTTTGCCTATATAACACCACATGCCAGGAATCCTTACTGGCACATGCAGTAATGTGATATAATTGCTAAAATGTCAGATTCCATGCTTACAATCAATTTTAGAATCAGATTTTGAGCAGGCATAATTTTTAGAGCTACAAATCATTTCTGCTTTGTACTCACATCTGACTGATGTCTAATTTCAGATTACAGAAGAAAATATTGAGCATTTGGAATATTGATTTGGGGGAAAAATAATGAATTGTTCTGTCTAACTAGATAATTGCATGTAAGAAATATACTTTTTCTCTGTGTATTGCTTTTCAACCAATGACTAATTATTTCAATTGTTACTTTGTCTTTCCTATAGCTTTTTATTATGATGATGATTTATGAAAACATAGTATACATTTCAAGATGTAATTACACATTTTCATTTTATTTATTTTATTCCAAGCATTTTTCACTGGAGTTGGTAAGTGTTTTATATACTTAACCTAGACAGAATTGTTATAGTGTATATTTCTTTCTTGCTATAATATTACCTGCAATCTATTTTACAATGTATGTTTTTATTGGTAAGAATTTGTAGCATGAAATAAACATTTAGCATGAGATTCATGTTAGCTAATCTTAGAAGTTTACGTTGTTTACATTTGAAGAAGTTGTTGAGACTGTTTTATAGTCAAAGCTATGAAATTAAGTATTTTTAGTGTGCTTTCCCTAAAATATATATCTAGATCAGATTGTGGATAGCATCAAATGTCTCTCTCTCTCCACTAATTATGAAGTGTCTAAGCAGCTAGTTTGCATTTAGATTTCTGTGTGACAGATTCAGATAAATATCTGGTTGGATAAATCTAATTGAGAGTCTTAAATCCTGGATTAAATTTATGAACAGGAAAAAGTTCTTAACAGATATATTGCAGATGAATCATGAATATGTACATGTGTGTGAGAGTGAGAGTGTTTGTTGTGTGTATAACTCTTAGCTTCTTGTCTATTATTATACATTTAGTACAGTTTTTAATCACATGATCAGATTTTTACATAGGAACCTTTTCCATTCAAGCAACAGATGGATATGTGGATATTGCTCACTTAATGAAAATTGTTCAATTTTTATTTTTTTGTTTCGTTTTATTGATGCTGAATGTGCATCAAGCGTATTCAAACTTGATTCACTGCATATTTACTACAAAACCTGTTCCAGAGGCAGAATTGCTCAACCCTTCTCCTGCTATAGTCCTCACTGCAGTATCCATATTATCACAGACATGAAGGAATACAGACCCACCCAGCCCCACACACCAATGTCAGACCCACCCAGTTGGTTCCTGTCTCTCCGCTCCTGTAGTAGCAGCAGCACAAACATCTCTCCAATATGTGCAAGGTGATGCTACTGCTTTTCTCCCACTTCCTCCCTGATCCGTGTTTTGCCAGTCAGCTCTGTAGGGTCACTCAGTAAGAGTGGTCATGGCACCTGCATGTGGGTTGGATTTATTTTTCAGAATATGTGGAGTATTTCAAGATATCCTACAGCTTCCAGGTGCTTATAAATTCATCCATATGATGAGATGAGGACCAGACTACCAGTAGCCACCTGTGCGAAGTTCAGCTTAAATAAATTGCTTATAATTATGTAAAGACAATGTAAAGTCAGGGTGCAGATATTCTGACTTGGTTTTGGAGATTCATAGTGTTTAAGGGGATGGCAGAGGATGAGTTTTGTGTACAATTTCCATTCAGAAAAAAATACAAACTGGAAAAGTAGAAATCTTGTCATGCAATATTTTCTGACAGCTTGGCTGGGAGCTTTGGACAGATGTCACAGACCTCTGACACTCCATGTAATGGAGTAAGTAATAGCAGCAGGTGGGAAAAGTCCTGTATCTAGATGCCAGCAGTGCAGGAGTCTGTGATACTTTGCCAGACTTGTTTGATAGGTCTTTGCTGAAAACAGGGAAATGTTAAAAATTTTAATTTAGGACATCTTTCCAGACTGTTCCTGAGCATATACTTCTGTGGAAATATAGTATCTTGACATGTTTCTGGAAGACTGAACACTTCTCTCCCTCTACCAGCTTGTCAGGGTCACAATGCCATTTCTTCTTCACACTACGGAGTGGTTCTCCTGGTTCAGTTGCAGTCTTCCCTTTATGTATTTCCAGACTCCACCTTTTCGAGTTTATAGCTGTACATGTTATACTTTCAATTTCCTTGACAACACTTTAATTTTTTACCCAGACTACCAGCCTCAGCTGTCTTATTCAGCCATTATCATTTTCACTTTGAACTCTAAGTCCTTTCCTAACATTTTCCATTTAGCCAGTTACAGTTCTTTACTCAAAAGTCTTAATCCCTTTTGGTTTTCCATCTTTCACTCCTTTCATCTGTTTTATTCACTCTCAGGCTACCTGCTCAGTTCCAGCCTTCCTGCTGGTATCCCTGTTTCTTCACCTTACCTGACGGTTCAGCCTCTCTTTCCTTCTGTTACTTCTCACATCAACCTTTTTGCCTAGTGAGACAAGCTGGGATTCAGTCAGTGCTAAGAGAAATTCAGTTTAGGACTAACTTCTTTAGGGACTAGCAGAGTTTCTTAGTGATGTTTAAGCACACCTAAATATCTGTTTGCAGGTAACTGAACTGTGCAACATGATGAACCTTAGGATGAACTGCATTACTCTCTCTTTTGCATTGACTTTATTGACTAGATCTCCATTGCTTATGGTAGATTTACAGACAGGGAGTCATCAGAGGTTCTGGGAGTGTCAGGGTATCAAGTCCTAGGGATTTTTCCTACCCAGAAAGCCGTTGCTCTACTGCACATCTTGTGGCATGTCTGGTAATCTTTGGCGGTTAACCAAAGGTTTACCCTAATGTTACACCAAGGACATCTGATATAGTTCCAGATACCACTTAGATTGCCAAATTCTACTGATGAATTTAGGAGTTGATTTCTACTCTGCCTGACTCTCCTGGACATGGACTTACTCCTCGTTCAGTGCAAGCTACTAAACTTTTTTAAAAAGTTGCAAGTCACTGAAAACAGCATATTAAATATATATTACTATGGTCTGCTGGGTAATTAATAAAACTTGGTGTACTAGATCTAGTTGGGATGGAGTATGTGAGCTCTAAGTCTGTTAGGACTCAATAATTTCATTCATTTTATGAGACAGGCATGTCTTTGCTACGTGAAGTTTATTCACCTCAACACAGCATGAAGAAAAAAACACAGGCGTTTTCTTCAATTGCAGTTGTCAAGTCTGATATTCCCATGGTTCTGTTCTGAACTAAGCCCTGTCTTTCAGCTCCTGACTAGGTCAAAACAGCTTCTTTAACTGTCTGCTGGCTTTATCAACTGACATTTTTCCTTTCAAGCATGCATAGCATGATGAAGAATACCTTGCATTTACCACCAGTCTGACAGAAAGCACCTTGCTTTCACCTGCAATATATTTCTTCAGTTATCTCATTCCTTAGAGAGTTTTTTGTTGTTGTTGTTGTTGTTTTCCTCCACTTAACAGACAGATGACTCAAAAATCTGTTGGTCTTGTCAGCACTGAGACTGCACGTCAGAGAAGCCTTCTGAAGATCATCAGTGAAGCCTCTCATGAAAAGTCACATGCACCTCCAAGAAAAAAATCTACATTCATATACCAAGTTACACAGTGCCTTTATTTAGCATAGTATTCAAGCAAGTATACTAAAGTGTTGAAAGTTTTATCATTTGCTTAACCACTTTCCTAAATTTTAGTTTAAACTAGGTAATATGTTTTACAAATTATATGGTTAATGGATTAGATCTCTTACTATGATTATAGTAGGGTTTGTGGGTTCCTTCCTACAAAGAGGTGAGTTACTTGGCCCAAACCAATAAAATGGAAAAATGCTAGAACTGTAGTATTAAAATAATAAGAACAATCACATATTCAGAGTGTAATTGTCTAGAAGAATTGGATTTATTATACATGGAAGACTTCTGTAAAAAAAAGTCATCCCAACCTTTGTCAAAAATATGAAAAAAGTATTTTTCTTGCAATTACTTCAATACCAATGGCATATTCCTTCCAATACGTCACTTACATATAATTTGTTTATAAATGAAAGTGAGAAAAGTCAGTATTATTTTTTCCTGTAAATATATGGGAGATCTATTTTCAAATTGTACATCTCTTAAGAGGTTTGTTGAACTAACCCAGAATGTTCAACACTTTTTAATATCGAACTAAGAATTATGCTAATATCTATCTTTAAAAACACTTTTTGGTTATGAACAAAAAATGGGCTTTTTTATTTTTTTTAGTACATGTCAGACAGCGTTCAATTCCAGCTGAAAGATAATGAAGATCTTTTTTAGACTGTGTGTTTTAGTCTCAGTGGACATCCATCAAATGGACATGGTCTATGTATCAAAGCTATTTGCTCTGACAATCAGAGTATTGAGCATTTTCTTATATCAGTAGCTTATTCTGCTGGAATTGCTCAACATGATGTAATAACATACTAAATGCTCATTGGAACAGTGTATTGAGCCTGGATCATTCGAAACATAGCTGAGAGCCTTATTTACTAGGTTGCTGTCAATCTCACTCTTTTGCATTTGATGAATATCTAACTATGTATTTGCAGAGCAACAGCATAGCCTAGTGGTTAGGTTTCTGGAGAAGACAAGGACCCATGTTCAACTGTATGACCCAAATCAGGCAGAGGAGGGAAAACAGATGGTACCACATAACTTGGAGGTGAAAAGCTTTTGTCAATAAAAGTTTTATCACTGAAAAAGCTTGGGTTTGGGTTTTTTGTTTTGTTTTGTTTTGTTTGTTTTTTTGTGCATTTTTCCCTGTTGTTTTTATTCCATTAGTGTTTCTAACCAAATAAATAAATGCATTTATGAACAGATTTCTGGTTGACATAATGTAGCATATGTTGCCTGCAGATTTAATTTTTTTAAGCCTTATCCGTTCATATAGGCCCTTTAAGGTCTTATTTTAAAATAACACATTAAGAACAATGATTTCATCCAAAAAATAAAACAAATGGAGGCTGACAGGACTGATGTGTGGATTGTTTCTACGTGTCAAACGAAGCTGGCCCATTTCTTTTTCTGACTTTGCTTTTCTGTCTTCATAGACCTATAAACTTTTTTTTAGCTTTTGAGCAAAGTGTTGAGTCAAACATTAGAATGATAGATATATGGGTCCTGTGGTTAGGTCTTTGTTTCCATTTCACATCACAAATTCCTGGAATTCCTTAAAAAGAAATTGTAAATTGCTATTGCTGACAATGTGTTCTAGGACAGTAGTTATTGATAAAAGTATATGAAAGGCATGAGAACTTATTATGTTTATTTTATAGTTATACATATGTTATAGTTATATGTTATAGTTTTATAGTTATGATTTACAAAATATTTTTGGTCATTCAAATAAAGTCATAACAAGATATATTTGACCCTGGAAAGTCCTGAGAAATCCAAATGCATGTCTTGCCAGGACCTGCCTCTTGCCTTACGTTATGTATACCTATTATATTGTGCACTCTTTAGCGCTCCCAGTGAAACTTACTGCTTCAAATGACAAACGTGGCAGATTAGTGAGTATATTTATATGACAGCACGTACAATTAGATTCCTTAATTCAACATGTGGCAGTTTTAAAATAATTTACTACACAACAGTTTTGTCCATGGTCAATATATTTCAATCTTTTGATGTAATTGTAGCTGCTATCAAGAAGACAGAATCTCTTTCTATTCTCTAAAAATTCCTTTTTAAAAACAAACAAACAAACAAACAAAAAACCACAAAAACAAACTAGAGTGATTTGTGGAAATATTTCAATTTTAAACATACTACCTGTAAAATTCAGACAAACTGATGGATCACTCCCATTACTTGTAAATGCTCTGGCCAGTAAATTGTTCAGTATCCTGAGACATTGTAATTCCTGATTTTATTTCTATTAATTTTTAATTCAAAATCTTTACATAGCATATTGAAAAAAAACCCTTTTTTTAAATTTTTGGAACATTTAGATTTTTTTTTTCTGGCCAGCCTATCAGCAATTTTAACTCATATAGTTCAACCTAAGACAAAGATCGTAAGTACAAAAAATGCTTGCAAGTAAATGGCCTTATATAGTTTTAGATTTTTAGGTCACATACAAAATTAATCCTCTAGATATCACACACATTTGTGAAGTTACAGAGTTAGTTTTATTTCTTCAGTTCTGTTGCATATCCAAATGTGTACCCTACAACTGTAAACTCTACAGCAGCATTTGTCATGACAAAAGTCTCAGTAATGAGCTCTAATCTCCATATTATCCTAATTTCTCTGCTTCTAGTTGTTGTGGTATAAGCAACAGATTATACATGTATTTCATATAGAGCTCAAGAATAAGGGTTTTTTTGTTTTTATTTGTTTTTTGTTTATTTTAATAGTCTTCCTTATTACCATAAAAATACCTTGCTGCAACTTTATAAGTGACTCCCTGAGGACTTACTGCATGGAACCATGTGTCCCATAAACACAATTGTTCTGTATCACTCCAGAATAACTTCTAATGTTGGATAAAATACACTTTTTAGTGCCAAGCTGAAGAATCTTTACACATTTTTGGGCATAAATTACAGCTGTAGGTATAGGCACATAGAAAAATACTTGAAATAGCTATATTAATAGAAAACAGAAGAAAAAAATGCAGCAAGAGGGTGCTTGATAATTTTCTAGAAACAGACAAAAAAAATATTAGAGGGAGTCCTGTTTCTTGTTCATTCTTTTGAGCTTACAAATCTAATTTACTCAAAAAAACCCATTAGCTCATTGGAGTGTGAATACTTTCCATTTATTTGTGTGTGTGTGTGTGTGTATGTGTGTATGTGTGTGTGTGTGTGTGTGTGTGTGTGTGTGTGTGTGTGTGTGAATGTTATGTTCGTCTCATAGAGAACAAGCAAACACTTTTTTACAGGGTCTTACAGGATCATTGTGAAATTAAGGCAATCTACTTGAAGTTACATCCCATCTCTGGAAAAATTTTACACAAAGTACCAGGCAGTATGAGATTATCTATGATTAAGTTTATCGATAGCTTAGCAGTTTTCATTTCATGACTGTTTATATGTCTTCATTGTAAATCAAGGAACTGATTCCAACATGTCAAAAATTCCTGAATTTCTTATTAGTTTTAGGAATTTGTAAAGGGTAGAATACAGAAAACAAAAATACAGCAACAGAAACAGTCATTTCACAGCTAAAATGGAGGAAAACTGTGCATTTAAAATTCAGCGTTTGTAGTAACAGATTCTGCATTTCTGCTATAATGTTGAACAACTTCATATATAATATTGTCGTGTGAGATGTTAAAACTTCTCATGTGCTATGAGAAGCAGTATATTGCTGTTTATTTCTTTTTCCCTCTTACTAACAAAAATATTGTGCTCCATAGCAACTTGTGCTTTAATTATGCCAGCATACAAGAAAGGCTAGTAATCTTAGTGTCACTTCACAGATTATAAAACCTCAGATTTAGTGAAATTTCAGAATTTTAGAAAACATCTTTGTTCTTTCTAATCATGATTTCTGTGAAGTTTCTTCATCCCAGCTCACTGAAAAAAAATTGGCATACAAAAAAGCTCTTTCAGGAGAGCTGAAACATAATTACAGAATCACATAATGGTAGGGGTTGGAAAGAACCTCTGGAGATCATTTAGTCCAACCCCCCTGCCAAAGCAGGTTTACCTAGAGCAGGTTACACAGGAAAGCATCCAGGCGGGTTTTGAATCTCTCCAGAGAAGGAGACTCCACATCCTCTCTGGGCAGCCTGTTCCAGGGCTCTGTCACCCTCACAGTAAAGAAATTTTTCCTTTATCTTCAGATGGAACTTCCTGTGTTCCAGTTTGTGTCCACTGCCCCTTGTCCTGTCTCTGTGCACCACTGAAAAGAGTCTGGCCCCATCCTCTTGACCTCCATCTGTTAGGTATTTATAAGAATTTATAAGATCCTCTCTCAATCTTCTCCAGGCTAAACAGGCCATAATAATGAATGGAAAGTGACAGAAGAGACATATCTGTTTCTGCTAATGCTATATGTCTTGCTTTAACAAATTCTTTGTGTACTTCAACTTCAGGAAAACCTCCCAGAGAGATATATTATTGCTGGTTTTCCTTATTACTACCTTCTGATATTTATTGTCACTGTGAATTCAGTGACATTTTTTTTTCCTCTTTCCTTCATGTTGAATTATATGTTAAAATATTAAACATAATACTGAGATAATGTGAAACATCGAATACATTCTGGGTGCAAACTTGCTATGTCTGATCCCAAACCAAGAGAAAAGTCAAATTCAACCACTTAAAAAGATTGTCCTTATAATCAGACAACACAGATTTTATCTCACTGGATATGCTGCAACATCACTGAACTACTGGCAATATACACTTAGGCTTGGATACTCAGTAGGAATTAGATCTCAAAATGCCTTTGAATATTTGACCCAAGTTATTTGTGTATTGTTTAGAGAACTGAAGCATAACTAAAGATATTGCAAGGGTCTGTTGACATGCCTTCTGGAAAGGAAGGCTTATTTAGAGAGATGAGAATAATGTATTATAATCATGCCCTTGAAAATGTCTGGACATCTTTAAATTGGAAATACTGAACTAAAGAATTTCTTATTTGAAACTAAGTAAAATCTCAGAAAACTTAAGTTGACCTACCCAGAAAATGGCTACGGACTATATTATAAGTCTACATTTTACTTTTGGGGTTTTGCTTAATAATATATGCTGCAACTATCAGTTGACTGATCTGTTACAGATTTGTCAATAGGGTGGTGAAGGAACTGTTTGATAAAAGTAGAAAGAATAAATCCATTGTGGGTATTTGCACTGAACCTCAGAATACACAGAATCAAGCAGTAAGGTAGGGAAAAGAGGTATTTCAGTGTTGGTGATAAAGTAAAGCTGTTGGATGTCTTTCAAATTATTATGCCAGTCCAGGTATTTTTTGCATAATGAGAACATCTTTCATGTGTCAGAACAGGTTTTGATTATAACTAAATAAGTGAAAGCAGGGATATGTTGATAAGGTCACCTCTAATGTAAAGTTTGGTCTGAGTTCTATAAAGTATTTAATGGAACTGGGAAACCTGTTGATTAAGTGAGGCATTCGGAGAAAAGAATACTGTAGAACACCCTATTTTGGAGGATAAAAGAAACATTCCTTTTCTTAAAAAATAATTTAAAAATATAACATATATTGAGAAAAAAAAAAAAAGACCAGCTACAGTAAACAATCAACTTGTTAATTATGAACAGAAATTTTGTTACTTACAATTATAAATTATTTCTTCAAGATCATTATATTAAATTAATTGTATTTTTAATTATGTTTATTGCAGTAGTAATTAAATTCTTCCTCTAAGGATGCTTGAATGCCCTCTATTTGGTTGTAGCTTGGTCTTCATGAAAGCTATCATTTCATGTGTCCAGAACAAAGAAAAGAAAGCATTGATTTGAGTAGCACGTTATTATCCATAGAACTCACTGTCAAAGGAGTGAGTTATTGAAATGGTATAAGCTTAATTTATATGTTTTTATATATTATATTATTTCTATAGTCTTACCAGTAAGACTAGTATGTGCTTTTTAAATATTTCAGTCACTGAATAGCCAGAATATTTTTATATCTATCCCCTAAAATAAACTTAGGGGAAATAAACTATTTTGGTAAGGGCTAATTGAAAGACTAAGGGGGTTTAGTACAACAGTACAGTAATATCAGTATCTATTCCAAAGCTTAGTGAACTAATTTTATAGCTTTTGAAAGAGATTCTGGATCTGGCCTTTGGATGGGGACTTAGATCCCACCTATATTGGACATATTTTTCAATTTCTCCCTGGAAGTGTTCAAGGCCAGGTTGGATGAGACTTTGAGCAACCTGGTCTAGTGGAAGATGTCCCTGCTCATGACAGGGGGGCTGGAACTAAATGATCTTTAAGGTCCCTTCCAACCCTAACCATTCCATGATTCTATGATCTCTCCCTCTTACTAAGGTGAAAACATGTTTTCTGAAGAATAGTGTGAATGTATCAAGAACATTGTCTTCCCTTTTTCCTGATTATTATTATTATTACATTTGCTCTAGGAAAAAAAATATTCCCTTTCCTTATAGGCAATATTTGGTTGTAGCCTGTCTTGGGTATAGCACTATCACACCAGGTGAACTCCTGGAAGTTTTGTTGAAATTGCAGAAATGTGAATGGTGTGCACAAAGCAGGAGCTGTCATTTTCCTCTGTATTTGCACAGTGTCTGAATGTTAGGTTTGTCAGTGGTATTACAATATACCTTTTTATAGATAACAGCAACAATCATGAAGACATACTGTTAGGGCTTATTGATAAACTTTGAACAACTGCTATAATTTGTATTTTTGTGATCATAAGAAACTTTGAAAATAAATCAATTAAAAGTATTGAAGGTCAAAACAGAGTTGCAATAGCAGTGCAGTTCAGGAAAGACTGTTTCAGACAATATATATTACAGTGTTAACAATAACAGCTGTAACTTTAATAATGCAGTACAAATGTTTTAGAATCATAGATTCATAAAATGGTTTGGGTTGGAAGGAACCTTTAAAGGTCATCTAGTCCAACCTCCCTGCAGTGAGCAGGGCCATCTTCAACTAGATCAGGTTGCTCAGAGCCCTGTCCAGCCTGACCTTGAATGTTTCTAGTGGTAAGACTTCTACTATCTCTCTGGGCAACCTGGCCCAGTGTTTGACCACCCTCATCTTTCTTATAAACCCCTTTTAAGTATTGAAAAACTGCAATAAGGTCTCCCCAGAGCCTTCTATTCTCCAGGCTGAACAACCCCATCTCTCTAAGCCTTTCTTCATAGGAGAGGTGTTCCATCCCTCTGATAATTTTTGTGGCCCTCCTCTGGACCTACTCCAACAGGTCCATGTCTTTCTTGTGCTGAGGACTTCAGAGATGGGTGCACTATTCCAGATGGGGTCTCACTAGAGCAGAGTAAAGGGGGAGAATCACCTTCCTCTACCTGCTGGCCACGCTTCTTTTGATGCAGTCCAGGATACAGTTGACCTTCTAGGCTGCAAGTGCATGTTGTTAGCTCAAGTCCAGTTTTTCATTCACCAGTATTCCCAAGTCTTCCTCCACAGGGCTGCTCTTAATGCCTTAATCTCCCAGCCTGTATCAATACTGGGGGTTGCCCTGACCCAGGTGGAGGACTGTGCACTTGGCTTGTTGATCCTCATGAGGTTCACATGTGTTCACTTCTTGAGCTTGTCCAGGTCCCTCTGAATAGCATCCTGTCACTCAGGCATATCAACTGCACCACTCAGCTTCCTGTCATCTGCAAATTTGTTGAGAGTGCACTCAATCCAAGTGTTTCAACTAGAAAGTCTATTTTTCTGTGGTCTCATAGTAATAGAGAAATTGTTTTAGAAAGTTAGATTGTTGTTCTGTATGATGGTAAACATTAGGTCCCAGAAGAAGTCCTAAGCTTGGTAGATATGACATGACATGTTAGATTTGTTTATAGATTAGCAACCTTCAGCCTATTAAGAGTTTGTGATTTATACCTAGTTGCATGAGGGCATGTATACAAGTGCCCTCTACTCTATGCAGGTATATATGCACATATATGTACTACCTGTCACGTGTGACATATTTGTCATCTACTCTGTGGTATGTGTTCTATATAGATGAACTCAGAAACATATTTTATATGTAGCAAACATTGTTATAAAGAACATCAATTTCATGTTGATCAAAAATTAAGTGGCCTTATTAGCATGGTTTTAAATTAGTAAATCCTGATGATAGCCTGGGAGGCTATATTACCCCAGGCCTAGGATGAGAGAAACAGTCAGACACTTTTTTCTTTGGTGTGTTTGTATGTTTCTGGAACATAAAAAAACGTGACTCATATATTACCACAAAAATCAGATGTCCTTTTTAAATCCAGTTTCAAAATTGTTCTAAGAACTTCAGTTTTCATGCTTATTTTATTTTTAAGTTACATTTTGGACAGAAAATCCTGAAAGAATGTTCCAGCATGGAAGTTTGTAACTTAACACTAAGTAATTAAATGACAATGTTAGGTATATAAATGTTAAGGTTATTTGTTTGAAAGCTAGAAGACAAATAAAAAACCTCAGACCTTATTGTGTAATTGAAGGGCATGATCTTTAAGCCACTCTCATAATTCAGAGTCCTGATTCATGAATGTAGAACACATGGCATTGGCAATACTGGATCCTGCTTAACTTAGAAGGGGGTCAGGGAGCTTCTTTGTTTTATTTTAATCTTTTTTACTGCAATGCTGCATAACTTAATTATTTAGATACATTATGATGCCAAACTGAACAAAGAATGCATTAGTGTAGAGCAGGTCTCTAGAATATGACTTCATTTTGGGTTTCCTAAAGGTTCAGTCCTCATGATCAACAGTACCCCTTAACTAACACCTCCAGCTGCTCTAGGAAAAATATGAGGCAAGGGGAGTGTTGCACATATGGCAATTTTCCATTTTTGTTTCCACAAATATTGAGGATTATTTCTTTGTTTATTTATTAAACATAATTTCCCTGAAATTATCAGTCTTGCCCCTACCTTCATTTCCAGGGTGTCTGTGTGTATATACCTATGGGTGTGTAAACACCTATGGGTGTGTATATATATATATATATATATATAAATGTACATATACAGGTACATTAGGCACATAGAAATAAACTATATATAGATGGCTGATATTATCACAGCTAGAAATTGAAACATCAAAGGGACTTAACTCTGGTTTTAATCTTTTACTTACAATTCTGTGGAAGACAGAGTTTGGCAAAGCATCAGTTGTTCCACTTGTTTTCTTTTTTTGTTTGAATCAAAGTAATTAGGATTATAACAAATTAAGTATTGTATTTTTCTTTTTGGAGTGCGGTAAAGTATATTTCCTCTTCAACTACCAGTCAGATCTTTGAACAGGTCTGGTTTTCATTCTATAAAGCAAAAAAATGTTGTCTGCTTCCCCTCCCCCCACCTCCAGATTCCTGAGTCTAGATGAGTAATATGAATAACAGGACCAAACAGAAGTCATATGCTGAGAGAAATTATCTTAAAAACTGGAATTGAAAAAAACCCAGAAATACAACAGAAAATTAATCACTATACAGTGGATAAGACAAAAGTACAGTTCTATTCCTGTGTCTTGATATCAATGTTGAGGATTGATGATATATATTAATTAAAAATTATTAAATCTAATAGTTGTGTGAATACTGATAAGAAAAATGAGGAAGTAAAATCCTTTGGTAATCCCAGGTCTTTCAGTCTACTTTGTGAGGCTTCTAGTTACTCCAATATAAAAATTGAAACATTTTAAAATTCTCACAAAAAACAGTATTAACAGTGTTTGCCTTTATTATTTGAACTGTGTACAAGTAGTCTACTACTAATTGTAACTGCTTCCTAAGTATGCTTCCCCAGGAAAAAACTGATCAGTTCACACAGTTTAGAATCAGAATCGAAGCGCTTTATTAATTTGTTAATGACACATAATTAACACAGAGTCAACTATAAATTCAGGATCAATATTGGTAATATAACAGATAAATCATGACACCAGACAATTACAGAGCATTAATAAACAGCTACGTATGTCCCAGTTTCCATGAGCACACCCCCCCAGCACCCCCCAGCTCCCAGGTAGCCCACTATGTCCCTGGCCCACGGGTCACAACAAGTTCCCCCTCTGCAGGGTGAGGGGGGACACACTGCTCCTTCTGCTAGTCCTGTGCATGACACACTCACCCCATGTACTGTCATGTTCCTGCCCCAGCAGTTGGGACTATCCAGGCCACCCCATATGTTGATCATGTGAACACCCCACAAATACCTTTGTTACATCTGTGGATGGTAAAAACATTCCTCTGATTAAAAAAATTGAATTGATTTCATACAGACATAATTGGTTTTTGTTCAACTTTTGTAATTTTGTTCATTTCACCTTGTAAAAAATGTCCTTTCGGATTCAAGAAAATTACCAGGGTGAAGAGCAGGTGGGGAGGTGGTTCAAAGAGCCAACACAGGGGGAAGGCACTAAACAATTTGGGGCATCTTAAGATTTTGTTTAGATTTTATTGCTTAAATACAAGATAGTTATCCTGAAATTCCCAACAGTCAAAGAGATATGCGGTCCACACACAAACTTCTGTTCTAGACATTTTAGGCAATTTAGTTAGGATGGGATGAATTCTCCAGTGTGTCTACTTATGTCCAGTGGATTTGAAAGGTACATAAACTTATTATTGTGGACTTAAACAACAAAGTTATAGACCTCTAAAGTTATATGACACCTAAAAACTACCCGTGCAGTCTTTACTCCCTGTGAACAGACATCAAAGCAGGAGTCCTTGAAACGTCTGCATCACAGTACAGTTTCCCATTGAATCCTGGAAAATATTTCCAGTGGAATACAGAGTACAATTCTATCTCTATACATATCCTGAGTCAATGAAACAGTGATGAAAATTAGCTTCCAGCCACCAGCAAGTTCCTCTACACATCATTCTAGCTGTGATGGATTTTTAATCCTTATCGAAACAAGGGTATTCAGTGAATCAGGTTAAAAGGAAGAAAAAAAGTTATTGTGATTATAAACCATTTCTCTACTGCAATTTGTACAGTGTCTGGCATAATAGGATCCTGGGCCATGAGTGAGTATCCTGCTAACACAAAACAAACTAAAAAATCATTATTATTCCAGCCTGTCAGTATAACACATGGGCATCATTTATCAAGAAACTCACCTTGAAAGTGGCATGGAAGGACTGGTGATGGGAAGGTGACCATCACTGTATTTTAGTTCTCACTTCCACAGGGCAGACAGCTGTGCTTTAGCAGCACAAAACTGAAGGAAAACAGGTCCATGTAGCACTGGGTCCACTGGGAAATGTCAGGGCAATTATTATAAGATTGATGAAACTGGTGGCTCCACCCTCAATCCGATGTTCTGTTTGGTTCTACCTTTTTATTCAATACCCATCTTAGTCCTTTACAAAAATGTACTTGTGCAAGTTTTGATAAACAGCACTTGCATTTAAATCATAATGAACAGTTACATCTCATTGGTCTCAATATGTTCACACAGGCAGAAACTTACTTTGTTAAAATCATTTTACAACTGAAGCAAAGCAAGCAACTGGTTTTAAGAGAGGGAGAGAAAGAGAGAGACTATTTCTTTCACAGATGACCCAAAAGACTTCTGCTATAAGGAGAGATTACTCTCTGGAGTAAATTGTTCCTTGGCAGAGCTGACCTCTGCCTCTACACTTGTTATTCCTTACTGCTGTTTGCCAAACCTATTTGAAAAACCTCTAATAATGGCTAATCCAGAACCTTTCCAGGCAATCACTTCAAGAGATTACTTCTTTTTGTTAGTATTTCATATTTTTTTTAATGTCTAAACTAAATCAATTTAGCTGCAATTTAATCCCATTATTTAAAGCCTTACTCCCAACTGAGCTGTGGAGAACTGATTTTTCCATTCTTCTTTTTCTTGTTTGCAGTAATATTTTGCTTTTTTGAAGACTGTTGTTACATTCTCCTTCTGTATACACTTCTTCAGACTAAACACTAGCAGTTCGTCCTATCTCTCCGCATAATCATGATTTTTAGATTGTTAATCTTGTTATTCCTCTCTGGATTTCCTCCAGCAGGGCCACAGCCTTCGTGAAACATGATGCCCTAAACAAATGTTGACTTCTCCAGTTGAAGGTGTTGCCTACATACTTTTAGTCAGTCTTTCATCTGCTTTTAATGAAGACCAATTGAACTGGATTTAGAAGAAAAGAAATGTGACTGTTTTTTGTTTGGTTGGTTCTTATTATTCTTTTTCTGACAAGGGACCTCATGATATAATGGCTGTGATGTTAGAAAACATTAAGACTGATGTTACATGTCCTGTAAAAAACACATCAGGTGTTCCCATACCCGTGTTTGTATGGCTCTGGAAATGATCAGATCCTGTATATCACAACTTATTTCAAAGCTTTCTGCTCTTTGTAGTGAGGGCTGCTGGCAAAAGAAACTTATTCATTAAGAATTTATTTAATGAGGAAAAGAACACTATGGGTAATTCTCATTTACCTCAATGACCTGGCACTGTAGTCACTGGGATCAGGCACTTGGTCAATGCCAGCTGTCTAACTTAGTTTTCTACAGACCATGGTTTCTCACATTTGTACATCTGTAAACTTTCCAGCAGCTTCTTTGTGCCAATGAAGAGCAGAAGACTTGCCCTGCTTCACTGTTATTTCCAGATATTCTTGTTACTGTATGTATGCTAGCTGCACTTCTGGGGATAAGCTGACTGGGGATAAGTTAGATTCTAAATATCTGTGATGACTTTTAAACCAAGGATTAATGTTATTTAAATGGTTCTTCTTAATGACCTTGGATTCTTATAACATTTATTATGCTAAATATAGAATTGCCTCAGGATGTGATAGTACATCTTTCAGAATCTATTTGCACAGATTAGAACACAGCTTTATATTTGTGATTATTGCATATACTATATGGAAATAATATTTATTGTTATAATGCTTGAAAGCTGATTTGACAAGTGACGAGGGGAAACTTGTATTCCTAATGAATTGACATAATTGGCAGTTCCTATAACATCAGCAAAAATTCTGCGGTACAAGCTTATCTCTTTCTGTTAGCTGAAACTAGAGCAGAGTAAATGATAAAAAAAATAGCCATAAATGACTGCTCAAATTGGGTTTTTTTTTTGTTTTTTTTTTCTTCAGTTATAGCTTTCTGGATTTCTTTTTTCTGAATGTTATCATACAGGGTTTACTAGCAGATTGTTCACTCAGAGAGTTCATTTAAATGAAGTATATTCATAGACATTTGTAAACACAATTATTTGAACCAAAACAGAAAAGTCATGCTGATTCAGTTCTGTAACATAATATACTACATGCCTCATGTATTCAATCAAAGATAACCAATGACATTCAAATTTCAGATATTGATTATTTTCAATGACTTCTTCCTAAACAATTTAAAAATAAGAGGTGTGTGGGATTATTGCGTGATTAGTAAACATATATGAAAATTGTAAAGGGCAAGTAATATAACACACGGACATAGAGACAGAAGAAATTGTGTGGAAATGTTACAAAATAGGGAACACAGGAAAGACCATTTAAAATTAAGAATAGATTTAGAAGTTGGAAAAAAGAATGGATAAAAATTATTTATGCAGCATATAACTGTATAAATTCGTTTAGAATGTGGAATCAGTTACATTATTCAGGTCTAGTGTGTTGATTACTTTAACTCATTATGCTCTGCTTCAGTGCTCAGAGTGCCAACACCTTAAATAAATGTTCACATTCTGCTGTTTCAGTTAGGGATTTTGCAAACACTTCTGATGCCAGAAAAATAAAATATTTACATGTACACATAATGCCACTTTAAGCAAAATCTTCTTACCAGTTACAGGTGTATTAGGTTTGTGGTCTGTATAACAATTTGCTGTAGGACAACAACTGTTTGGCAACAATCAAGGTTTCATTTTGATGTAATCAGTTACATGTGATGTCTCATTGTAAGATCTGTATAGACTTAGCACATGACAGAGCAGTTGATCTCTTTTCTTTACTCTACTTAGTAATATGACTTATTAAAAAAAATAACAATAATTTAAAGCTCCAGACACTCTGGTAAGTCACTGTAGCAGGTATTGCTCATTAATCCCAACAGCAGATTAAAGTAGGAGGATGCAAGTTATTGGTGGAGTGAACTGGAATAGGAACTGGATGTGCAAGGAACAAAATAGACTACAAGCAGTAACAAACTGCAGGACTGTCAGTATAACCTGTAAAAGTAATGAGCTATGATTTTCTGCTGTATTGAGATTGGTGTGAATTCATATTTTAAGATAAATAGAAGTGTTTTAGTATTTGGTTTCTGTTTCTTCTTCAAAATGGATATGTGTTATGGTTTTTAACTCTTCTCCATATCCAGGAATGACACAGACTAACTTGGCGCCTGAAATAAAATATGACTTTAATATATAACTATGTGCCTCTGGCAGCTACAGTGTTATACAAAACAGTGGGTATCTTATGATTTGAGATAAAATTATGAAGAGTGGTAAGGACAGAACAGAAAGAGAAAATTATTTTTTAACTTCAGAAGAGTAAAGTTTGGCAACTGGCTAATATCTCTACCAAGGCCAGGATAGACATTTACATAACTAAACTGCAGTTAGATGTTAGCCTCCTTTGCTAAACTTCAGTCTTTCAAGGCAATAGAAAAAAATATTGCATAAGTTGTGGTTGATACAGACAAACTTGTACAACTTTGAAAGGGGATTTATTTCACGTTCAAAGAGTAAATGTATCTGAGATGTTGTCTCTCCTATCCTTGCTTTCAAAGTACTTTCCTCCGAACATTTAAAAAATTGTGTATCTGCTTTCCCAACACACTTGAAATACTAGCACATTTTCCAAGCTCTAACCTAATCAATCTATTCCATCTCTGGTTTTCTACTTAGCTTTAACTTAGCTGACAGCCAAACAAGACACAGTCACTCACAGCGCTCCCCTCAGCTCCCCTCCCCCCCTGCCTTTCACACCCCCACCCAGGGAATTAGGGAGAGAATTGGAGGGGTAAAGGTGAGACTTGTAGGTTGAGATAAGAACAATTTAATAATTACAGTAAAATAAAATTAAAATAATAACAAGAGTAATAATGATAACAACTCTATATTATGAATGATTCAGAGTGCAATTGCTCACCACCCACTGATAGCGATCCTGGAGGAGCGAAAATGAACCCCGAAACTGAAATCGCAATCTCAGAAAAGTGAGCCTGAGCGATTCCCAAGAGAATCCCTGCCTTTTTTCCAGTCATCCTTGGTTAATATAATGAACATGACCTAATATGATATGGAATATCTTATTGGCATATCAAACTGTCAATTCTGGGTTTTGCTAACTCCCCCCCCAGTCCTCTGCACTTGCAAACTACCCAAGCACGAGTGTCATTGAACCTTATCAACATTCTTCTCATAAACAATCCTCACTGAAACCAAAACACACTATTTTTTAGCTACTAAGAAGAAAATTAACCCTATCCTAGAAAAAAAAAACAGGACATCTAGTCCAAAAAGTCTGTTATAATCCACCAATTTAGAAGGAACATAGGGATTTACCTCCTTTTCTCCCCTGTGCTTTTTTAGCATATGACTTTAACCGATGTCACCATTCTTCATTCTAGATATTTTTCTGGACAAGGAAGAAAGATCAAGTAGATGAAGGTCACTGGTCCACTGAACTCAAATGTATATGGACTTTTGAGGTGCTTTTTAAATATATGTTAGTACCTGGTTACTATTACATGACCTCTGTTAGAGGCACAAATCCCAAGACAGGATAATATCCTACACTACCCACTATAGGGACTATGAACCAATGTACATGTAATGGCATTGCTACAATGAAGGACAAAGTATTTTTATATAGTTACTCTGAAGCAAAGACTGCAGGTTGATGCAGCAGTGCCAATATCACTAATAGACTGTGTCATTATGTTATTTAGGAAGTTAAGGTGATACTATGCAGCTGCTGTGATTTCAAATCTTAAAACTATTTATTGATTGGTAAAAAATATTTTAATATAATCCCAGGAACAACTCTTATTAGTGTATGGGTTTTCCACTAAGCTGAAGTATCTTAATACTGATAAATGATCCCATGGGAAACAGGCTTCACATTCTTCAGAACATGGCTCATGATAAGTCAGGCTTATTGACCTGCACAATTAGTAGCTAAAGCAGTAGAAATAATCCATTTTAGCATTTGTTGCTCAGAAAATCTCAATTTTTAAAAATTATTATTTGTGAACTCCTATTAGTTTGTTGGGTATTTTTAATTAATGTCAGAAACACTAGAATACTACAGGTAGTGAATTCTCTATACTTTCTATAGAAAGATTACAAATATATATATAATTTAATATAATAAATAATATAATATAATA
>NW_010308521.1:38719-63909 GCF_000700745.2 Antrostomus carolinensis
TAATATAATATAATATAATATAATACAATACTGTGGCCTTAAGGGAGCAATAAGACTCCTAGAAAAGAGAGTGAGAGAAATACTGAACATACATCCCACGCTAAGATACTAAGTTTAATCTGAGACTATCTTTCCCCTAACAGCTATTTATATATACAATCATTTGTGAGATTACCCTTCAACAGACTTTTCTGTTATTTCAAAGCTTCTTCAGGAGTTGTGGCAAAATAACTTAAGCTGAAGTAGTTACTGGAGAACTATCACTGCAAGAAAAGTGTGATGAATCAGAGGAGTGACACAGACAGAGCTCAAGGTAAGCCACAATTATGACTCTTAAACTAGGATTTTAATATAATACTGGCTTAATTTGAGAACTTAATAAAGAAGTTAAGTTTTCAGGGAGGTAATGTTTGATACTTCCTCAAATTTGACCTCTAATTTTCTGAAATATGGCAACTGATTATTTAACTCCTATGAAATGTTGAAATAGGCAAATTTATTTATGCAAATTGTGTGCTATTACATTGCAATGCCATGGTTTTTACTAAGAATTTATCTACATTTTATTAAGCTAATTTTGCATCTCTATGTTTTTGATGCCTATGATAATCTTGCTAAATTCTAAGATTGTGTCAACAGACTAGTATATGATAATCCTTGGCTTCAGAGACCGGAAGCTAAGGCAAAAATGTTGAAACTAAGCAAGAAACTTTAAGGAATAGTAAATTCATAAAGCCACTACACTGTTTAATTTAAAATTAATATGTAAGTTACCTGAGACTGATAATGGGACATAATGAATAGGACACTATTTACTGACAACTCTTCGCTATTCATTGTTGAAGGTACAACATCATCAAAAAAGCCAATGTTTGTTCTGAGTAAAGCAACATCTCAGCTGATCAACAGACCCTGAGAACTGTTTCAGAAACTCTTATTGCTTAGTGCACTATGTTTTATTCTGTGAGGTGTATTTTTCTAGTGAACTACTGTGAGCAGAAAATGATGTGCAAAGCTGTCCCTATCCCTAGAGCTTTCACAATGTTCGACTTTCAGCCTCTCAAAGCAGAAGCTAAGAAAGTAGTTCTGTAAAATAAATACCAAGTTACAATATGAAGTTATCAATTATCAGAAGTCTCAAGTGACTTAAAAAATAATTTTAACGAAAAGACGATTTGAAATAGGTCAATACATGAACTCATTAAGCCTAAAAAACAATAATCTTTGAAAAATATATTAAAACTATGGACAAAATTAAATTAATTTATACATAAGCTTGCTGTATTTAAATGTTTACACCATGAGAAGCAAATTACCTTATATTAGTTGTATCCTGTGTTATATTTGTGTATTCATTTTTCAGTCCTAATTTTTGACACTACACTTTTCTGTTATTATCTGAGCTTGCATAACATCACACGCATTTAATACTTTAAAAAAATGAAGACATCTTGTTTCTCTGAAGCAGTATTAGAAGTCTACAGTTAATTCTATTGAGAGTTTGACACTCTGTGGCTTAAGATATTCTTATAGAGCTTTTGACTTATGCTAGAAGGAGTTATAATTTCATTATTCAGTCAAAACTGAAGGTCTTCACTATATGAAATGTTATCAGTCACAGAAGATGTACTCTTCAATTAAATTCTAACAAATCTTAAGGTACCATGAAATGTCTGAGTATAATAGACTATATAGGATACTGTTAGTGATTTACAAAGCCTAGTATTATGTTTTCCACCAGTAAAACTTTCTTTACTTTTATTAATGTGTCATACTTTATAGTAAAGCATAAGATAAGCTTATGTAATTGTAACTGAAGACAGGTAATTGTTTTATGTACCATATTTTAAAAGAGTTCTTCCAGTGCCTTCTTGTCTTTGCCTTATAGATTAAGATCCTAATCTCAGAAACACAATAAGTAAGAGAGGTATTTAACAATTTTATAGAATGATGACTAATTTAGAGACAATATTAAGACATTGTAAGACTCCCAAATATTTAAGCATATATTCTTTAGGCCTACAATTTGTGTTTGTCTGTAATGGAAGAACATGTGCAACAGCTTTTTTCATTTCCATCTTTGCATGTAGGTCTTGCTAAACCAGATCTTTTTTGCTCTGTTCCCTGAGTGAAGTGAATGTCTTAATCATAGCTTTCAAAAAAGCTGATCACAGCATGAGATTTTAGAGGTGACATGAGTCTCCTATAAAGAAATTAGAAGGTAAAAAAAAGGTTCAGAATGTCTACATCTTGGTTTTTTAAAAAAATTATTTATTTCTAAGTCAACTCCACAATTTTCTGAATCTTAATCTTCTAATAGCTGGGATATAACATTCTTCTTTCACAATTTTACTGACAGTATGAAAAGAACGAATGGAGAACAGTAGCAAGGACTTTCCAAACTGCTAAAAGAATACATCGTGCTGACTTTGTCTGTTTTCTTTTTGTTGTTCTTTTTTTTTTAATTTATTTTTTTGTAATCTGATTTTCTGTTTATTCATATCAGTCATCCTCTCAGTGATTTCTTTTATCTCACTCTTAGCTGGACATAAACATCACCAAAATGTAAACATAACATTTGAGGACCATAGATAAATCTTGTTTGTTTACTTTGAAAATGCCATTCATTATAATATGTATCTTTTAATCTTTAAACTTTGGACACAGCCATTTTTTTGTGATCTGCTATGGCAAAGTGCTATTTGATCTCTGATGGTCACATCAAAACTAACTAATTAATCAGACTCCTACTCTTGTGCCCTGTTTCCACTCTTACTGTGAAAACTTCCATTAATAAAATAGCAACAGTAACTATGACAACATGAAACTGAAACAAAAAAACAACTATCAGGAATTTGTTTACTGCAGTCTCCAATTTGCCAATGGCATCTAAGTAACTAGAAATCCTTTCAAGGCAACTTCGGAAAACTTAATTTCAGTAACATGTAGTACTGTTACTCTATTGGTGTAAGACACTGTGGTTCGACTGTGAATTCACTTTACAGCTAATCTTCTGGAATAAATCAGGGAAGTCAAGTAATTGACTGTGATCAGAAGTAACCCACTGTCTATAATTTTCCCCCTTGCTCACATCAGTTTTATGGGAATATAGTTCTGTCTCAGGGAAGATTATTCTCTCTGTTATCGTTGTTACTGGGAGAATATCCTACTACCTTTAGCAGAGTGAGGTACAGGGTTAGACTCACATGGCATTGCTGTCTATATCACCCAGCTTCAAAGCTTTTGTGAGTCTTTCTGGCAAGTTCAACTTGTGTCCTCTATTTTTATTTTAAAAGGAATACTCTTATAGACTATAGTGTGTAAGAGATAGAGATTAAAAACAAAACAAAACAAAAAGAATCAAAACAATAACAAAAAAAAACCCCAACAAACAAACCCCACCGCAACAGAGAAAGACTCAGAGATCTTCATACTCACAAGGGTAAGGCATTAATTGTAATATTACTGAGTATAATTACAGAAGACTCTGTAATGAAGCTAAGGTGTCCTTCCTATTCCACACACACCCCTTATCCCCCCCAGAAAAAAACAAACAAACAAACAAAAAACCCCAGTTAATCTAGTGTGAAAGTCATGGAAGAGGCAAGAAACCTCTGTTCTCCAGAGAAGAGAGGTTAAATATGCGCTAGTGCAGAGGTTTATCTGGGGGACAGAAGCATCATGTCTAAGTAATAATTTATCATGAGTGGGCATGTGATGCTTCTTTAGAGGAGAACAGGAGGATGGATGATGCTACATGCAACTGTGACCACATTTTTTTTCTGTTCCTTTAATATAATTAACATTATTCTTGGCTTCCCTTTTTAAACTCATATCTGTTCTATATCCCTCAAGGAATGTTAAAATGTGCCAAATACATAAACAAGGAATATGGACTAAATTATATTTTCATTTTTGTCTACTTAATTTAATCTTGTATAAGCGTTCTATCAATAAGTCCCACAATATTTCTTTTTTACCCATTCCAATAACATAACCTTGATTGACCTCTAAGGTTGAGTGGGTTAGGAAGAGGGAGAAATGACAAAATATTGTGGTTCACGTTGCCAGTCCTGAAAAGTATATTTCAAGTCTTATTTTTTAAGATCATGCTTTCCCCAAATCATATGGGATCTAAATGGTTGATGTCTGTCTTTATTTGGAACTACTTTAATCAATTTGAAGAGTAATAATATTAAATAATATATTTTTTTATTCTTTAATCAAACCTTCATGTATGAAAAGTGCCTGAATTGCCCTACTTGATCTATGGACTAATGGACAATACTCTATGAATAATAACATTATATTCACCCAAACTTGTTTTCATGATTTTAATAGCTGTTTTCTGCCTTGTATAACCCCCTGAGGCACACTGCTAATAACTTACCTGCACCTGGAATTCATGGCATTGATCACAACCCTGTGAAATCAGTAGTTTACCCAGTTTTAGATCCATCTCACTGTCCACTTATCTAGTCTGTATGTAGTCAGCTTGTATATGAGGCTAGAATAGTATTGAAAACTTTACAAAACTTAACACAGGCTGCATCCATTGCTATCCCCTCATCAGCCAGGCCAGTCATCTCATTGTTGAAGGTGCTCAGGTTGGTAAAGCATGATTTTCCCTCCATAAATCCATGCTGACTATTTCTCATGTTGAATATTTCCTACAGCAAGAATGAAAAATCCAAGAAAGGTGACCTTGGGAGAAAACTTGGGAGGCAATTTTTCTCTTAAAAGAAATCTGTTGAGCTCTTTTTGCAGTAAACCGAGGGCAATTTCTGTCAGATATTCTAAAATTATCTGTGAATAGTTAATGAGTAATTTTCTGCAGAAAACATGGATATTAGTCCTGTTTCTCCCTATTTTTCATTATGTGGCTTATAGACATGACTCATGAACACTCCTGCACTGTCCAGGCATATAACAAACAGTATTCCCATGGCAACGTGAGATGGGTCTGCTCCTTGTTATTCTTGTTTCCCAAACAGCATGTGCTCGGCTTCCCTTAGAAGAATCTTTTGTGAATTAAGAGTGATCTGATGCAGATAAGCCCCTTGGGCTGTTCACAGTTCAGTTTGTGAAGTTTCTTCAGTTGCCCGGAAGACTCCATGTGCTGTCTGTTACACTTCTGGAAAACCTAGAAGCCTACAGCAAACAGCAAAATAAAATAATGATTAAAATGAAGAGCATGCTACCATACTGTTGTAAGTACAAAGACATTGATACTTGAAAATAAATGCAGACAAACACCTACTGGAGCCCAGCTCCATTAAGGCAGACCATGGTGAAACACATACTGATCATAATGTGTTACTTGGATGTTGCTCAATAAAGGAGTGCTCTGAAAGGAGGTGTAATGAGACATTGTCTCTTTAAATTCTTGGAAGCCAAGACCATGAAGTTTACCAATGGTAATGTTCAGGACTTCAACTTCCATGTGAATTGTGGTAGGCCAAAACTCAATGACATTAAATAGCAGTTTTCTAATGCTTACATAAAATAAAAGAATAATTTAAAAACAAACAAACAAAACTCCCCAGAACCAAACAGATCAATCAAAAATAAATGTAGGAATAATCATATTTAAACACAAAAGTTACTGGCAAAAAGACTCTAGGAATATTGCTTTAAAGGTATTTAAGCAGAATTTTGTATTATGTATAGCATTCCCATATTTCCAGGCATACAATTTCCAAATGAAATATGGGAGCATGCACCATGCTGTACATGCATAATAAGTCTAATACATCTGGAACACATCTACAGGACATGTTCAAGTGAGCTGTATAGCAAATGTGCAGGTAAACTGTACATGCACAGTGGTCATTTGTCTCGAAATTCAGAAAAACAGAGTTAATTCCTTTATTCAAACCTGAAGAAAATTACAGTCATGTTAAGAAACCAAGATATATGGACACAATGGTTTTCACGTTGTCCTTGAAAGTATGATCAAAACTTGTCTTTCTAAAACGGAGGCAGTAGATAGTAAATATGGAATGATATCTGGTTTAGGAGTAATAGGGCTACAGTTAAAAGGTTTTGTGCCACTTTGATAGCATATGTGTTCAAGAATAAAGCCTCAATAATTTCCTGTGTTCCTGGTTTGAGCTTTTCTCTATTGCTGATCTTTTAGAGACTTTGAATTACTGTGATGTTGCTGAAATGAGTCACTAGAGGGTTAAACACTTTCTGAAGTTAATATATCTGGCTAGTTTTGACATTAATGAAAAATGAACGAGGTACAATGTACCATGTTTCAGCAGCTGTTCTGAGTGCTCTGTATAACTTCTTCCAAGCTTATTTTCACTTTATAGAGGATAAAGCTTTACATTCATATTTCAGGAAGTATCATTAAGATAATCTGGAACACTGCAGTGAAGGATGCAGGAATTTTTATTTCTCTTTCTTTGCAGCCCACAGACTTGACTGGACACAGCCCTGAGCAACTTGATCTGATCAGACCTGTTTTGAGCAGGGGGTTGGATTAGATAGTTTCCAAGGTCTGTTCCAGCCAGGATTATTCCATGATTCTGTGACCCACAAAATAAACTTGAGTTAGGAACCACAATGAAATTGAAGATGATCTTTGCATTGGGAAAATAGCAAATGCAGGTGATATGAGTGCAATCATCTAAAGATTTTCAATAGATATTCAATAGGTATGTATAGATAAATGTATATAAAATTCACATTGACAAGTTCAAGTGACCAAGTACATTTGTAACAGGAAATTTAGATTGTATCTGGAAACCCTAAACTGGAGAATTGTAAGCTGCAGGCAAAATTCACTCCAAAACACTATGCAAAAACAAATTGTGCGCACAGTTTTCCAGAAACCATGATAGTGTAGTATATGTTATAGTAAAAACTGTAGAATCAACCTAAGTCATCTTTTTTTCCTCTGAGAAATCCTCCTGACTGCAGCGATGCCATCTACAGATTAAATAATTACTGAGTATGAGTGAATATTTTATAATCTGGTCTTCAAATTCCAATTTCTAGATGGAACAATATTTTTACCTAATGAAAGAAAAAAGGAAATTTCAACTGTAATACTATGCATGATATTAAAGTAAGAATCACTTTTAAGTTATATTTTTTTTTAAAGTAAAATATTTTTGATGGATAGTTGCATCTGACTGATGTTTTACAGAGAGCTGACTTTTGAAAAAATGGCTTCAAATTATTAAAATTTGGTGTATTTATGTTACAGTAAATTTTTGCAGCAACTGAAAAAGGAGACATTGAAATTTGTCTTTTTGTGTTTTAAAACAAAATATTTTTTAATTTACATTAATAATACCGTTTCATTTAGAAATCTATTTAAACCTAGTTATAAAAATAAAGAAGGGGATATTTCTTGCAAAATTTCCCGGTGATGATAAGAGTATTGAAAACAACCCTAACGCTGATTTCAGACGAGCCATCAGTAAGGTAATCTATAATTATATTTACCCTGCAAGTGTAGAGAAACTGAGAAGGTATCTCCCAGGGCTATAACTGAGTCCAGAGTGCAGAAGTATTGCAGGAAGAAGCAGCACGCCTGCCTGGACAGGAGCACAGTGCCCAACAGAGTCATCCCTCCAACTTGCAGGTTCAGGCTCAGATCCATAGCTATGCAGATATATCATTGTTTAATTAAATCTGATAATGTTGCATGACCCAACTCTATGGCACCATGTGTTTCTGCTTTTTCTGGTACCACAGCATCACCATGCTGTTTTGTCAGCTAGATTTTACAAAATTGGTTACCCCTCTTTTTCTGTTTGTGTGTCAGTATAGCTTGTACACTCCTTGCATAATATTTATGAAAAAACACTAAGTACATTAATAGTAAACTTTAGGCAAGTAAATGTTCAGTATTTCTGAATGTAAGTTAGAATACATTAAAATATTTTGCAATTTTCACCTTAAATTTTGATATCTTCTGGAGAAAAATGAAACAATTATAATAAGACCATACCAGACTGTTTCCAAATGCGTATGATTGCACCAATAATGTAATTCACCTAACATGGCACAAATAACTGAAAGTTAGTTATTTATGCCTAAGTCAGTCACCCAAGCATTCCTGTGGAATCAATAGAGATAGATGGGCCTCTGAGGAGGCTGATTTACTTCATTTTAAGATAGGTGCCTACAATAAGTGAGATGAATCAGCCTTTGGATGTGCTTATTTCTTTCCCAATATCTCAGCTGATGTGCTTTTTTCCCTTTGTATTTAAATCCAAAAGTATTGAGAGATGTACAGAGACTCTTCTCAACAACAAATAAAGTATAAAATATTTCTGTACAGTAGACTCTGGAAACCTTTCCTAGTCTGGGTCCTGATATGAGCCACCTCTGCCTCCATGTTTAGACGAGGGCTAATGCTACACCATCATTCTCTGGTTCTTGTGTGAAGGTAACAGGGACACACAGACCAGCTATTGTTCACTGGGACTTTTAGGGGCACTGAAAAGCCTGAATCTTCTGCAGAAATCTTTAGTAGATACCAGCTGTGAATACTGGCTGTAAAAGTTTACTGGTTGCAATCACCAGACAGAATAGTTTTCTTCAGCAAAGGATAGCTCTACACAGCTCTTGCTTATTATGCTTTTTTCCTTAACATGTACTCTTGGTCATATTTTCTTACAAAATATAGGATGAGGCTAACTATTGGACTGACCCAAAATGATAAGATTCAAAATAATTTAGGAAAGAAACTTACTTTCTTGTAGATGTGGGGAAAACATAATGACAAAGAACTTGATGTATACATATAGTTTTGTCAAGTGTTCTAGAGAAGGCAAATAATAAGCATATCTCCACATCTAAAGCATTGTATTTTGTCTAAGTGACTTGAGATGCAGATGTTCTGTCTGGAGACAATTATAAAAAGCACTGAAGTAATTACTTCCATCTTGTATATACACTTTTTTTCTGCTTTTCATTATATAATTTGTATATATAAATATAATCATTCTAGTGGCTGATGAAGAAAAAATAAATAAATAGGGATGTTCTCTGTGGTTTATACATAACTTGTCAAGCTGGAAAGCTGGAAACATATTTCTTCTTCCATTCAAAGGAAAGCAGCTGATATAGGATACATTTCTTTATTTTCATGTGGCAGAATACTTCTCCTGAACTGTGGGTGGTAAGTTGCACTCTGGTGTAGTTATGCCTCATACAGGAAATAAATATGTGAGATAATTGTGCAAAGAAGGAAAAATTGCTCGAGGATGAAGTGAAGAAGAAAAAAGTTTCCTGAACATCTGTTCTTCACATTACAGAGGATGAAATTCAATCAAGCGTCAGACCCCTAAATTCATGATATGTTCATAAAAATTATGAAACTTTAAAAATATATTTTTCATAATTTCTTAATCTCAGGTTCTTTCCAACTTCAAAGCTGGTTTCTGCTTATAGTTTTAGATAGTTTTTTTTTTTTTTTTTTTTCACTCTTAATCTTGTTAACATATTTTCCAAAACTCAATTCTTAGATTTCAAAAAAGATTGTTCTAAGACCTGTTATTTTTAGAATAGTAGTAGATGTGTTTATGAAAATTACAATGCATTTGTAGGATCTAAAAGAACCAGAACTTAATCTATAAGCAGGATACTTGTGTTTATTCTCTACTGTTATTTTAGCAAACAGGTACTCTGACTGAAATACTGACAGTTGGAGAACTGACAAGTAGAAGGATTAAGAAAAATGTAAAGTGTATAGGTATTTCTCCAGCAGTGAAATATAGAAAAATGACACTCTGATACTTAATTACATTCAACATAAAAAAAAAACAAACCAAAACAAAACAAAACCAAAAAGAACCCAAACAAACTTTAAGAAATTCCAGAAAAAAAGTAAAAAATGAGTACAAAAAAAGCCTGACACATGAACCTCATTCCTAGATTTGAGTGCATGCAGTCTGGGAACACAGCAATCCAACTGTTTTGTTGTCACTGTTCTTGTTTTCACTAAGAAATGAAGTCACCAAATCTCAGAGACTAATATCTTAATGTTTATTTAAAAGAACATTGCTGACACCACTTTTCTGTACGGTAAGCAGAAACCTCCTGTTTGGCTCCAAGAATAAAGCACCAGAAGAACTTTGAAGTACTGCAGGAGAAGGAACATACCTCTTTATTGACAAATGCATTCCTTACCTATCACATAGTTTAGATAAATGGATCCTCTATATAAGATAGATTCAGGCTTTGCTATGAATCAGAGCTGTTAGGGTTTACAGTTTCTCATTCTTGTTGCAGTAACACATAGATATTACAAACAACTAAAAATACCAGGTTGCAGAGAGTTTTTAGAAACATTTAGAAAATATCAGAACAAAAATCTAATGGACCCCACTTCCCTTAAGGTGATGAACAACTGATCTGTTTTAGTTCTCAGTTTTAGAGTATTTAGAAGGTTATTTTTTAAGAGTTATGCTACAAACTTCTTATTACTATGGTTATTTAACCAGTTTACAAGGTAAATCTCAGGTTTCTTGCAAATTTAAATTTTCTTAATTGCAACCAAAATAATCCAGGCTGACATATACCTGTTTTATTTATGATGTGGAAAGGGTTAATATGCTGTCTTTAAAGACAGTGTCTGTGCCTGTATTTTTAAAAGTAAAAGAAAAATCAATCAATGAAGCATAAAACATTGAAAAAATGTATTAAGTGCTTTATCCTTTAATTTTGCTGATGGAAATGTTTTCATATATAATCCTCATGATAGTAACAAGTGCTATTAGAAAACCTAATTAGCTATTAAGGAATGCATTTGGAAAAAAAAATTATTTACTCAAGTAGAAATATTTGTAAACACTTATGAATTATCAATTTGTTGCATGAAACCTTATGATTTTGTAGGGTGAAAGTTTTTTTATTCTTTTTTTTTAATAAAGATGGATTATAGGAGACAAAGTATAATGCATCAAAAGTTATCTTAATGGAGAAATAGCCATCTTTGTGTAGAAAATCACTAGCGTCATTTATTATAAAGAATGAATCTTCTATGGTCAAAGCAGACACAGATGAGCAAAGTGCATTCATGGAAAACATTGTTCCAGTCAATACTGCTGCTGCTGTTACTTATTTGTCTCCTGCTTCATACTTCAAGGGATGCATTTTTTTCACGATACCTAACTGCTATTGCAGTGAAAATGTGCCCAAACTTGGAATCTATCCTTTCTCAGACTAACAAAATGCACTTGCAACTAAACATATAGTTAATAAGTATGAATTCTGAAACTGAACCAAAACAAAATTGTACAAAGCACCTCATTATTCAATCAAAATGTGAATTCTGAAATGCTAGAGAAGTATCTAAATATTCAGAAATGCTAAAATCTAAATGTACTCTTATTCACTTTCTAAAAGACAACACTGCATGCCTTGTAGCCACTGAAAGTTACTACACTTTATGACTAAGTCCTAAACATATTTTCAAAGATAGAAGCAACAACAACAGTAATGATAACTACCCTCTTTATAGATGGATTTGAATGCATTTTTGTTTGGTTTGTTTTGTTTGTTTGTTTGTTTGTTTGTTTTCTCTTCTCAGGAAAAATATCTAGTTGTGAACCCAATGGCAATGGCAGCATGTCTGGGTTGATTCACAGCAGTGAAGTTTGAAATTTATTGTCAAATGTAAAGGCAAACAGATGAGATCCTATTCCAAGCTGAAAAAAACCTGTTGAAACATACAATACAATATAAATTAATATTTAATTAAATAAAAATGAGGAAAAATATATTTAAAAAACATATTTAATAATCTACAAGTGTAATAAAACATTTACTGAATTTCATTTTATGTCAATATTCTTCCTTTTTCATTGTAACTTTGTCTACCTTAGTGTTGTGAAAAAGTAATCATCTTATTTACAATATGTTTAGTCTGTGTTATGATTTCCTTCCTTACTTATAGAATCATAGAATGGTTTGGCTTGAAAGGGACCTTAAAGATCATCTAGTTCCAACCCCCCTGCCATGAGCAGGGACACCTTCCACTAGATTAGGTTGCTCAAAGCCTCATCCAACCTGGCCTTGAACAATTCCAGGGAGGGGGCATCCACAACTTCTCTGGACAACCTGGTCCAGTGTCTCACTACCTTCACAGTGAAGAATTTCTTCCTAATATCTAATCTAAACCTACCCTCTTTCAGCTTAAAGCCATTACCCCTTGTTCTATCACTATCTACCTTTCTAAAAAGTCCCTCCCCAGCTTTCTTGTAGGCCCCTTCAGGTACTGGAAGGCCTCTATAAGGTCTCCCCAGAGCCTTCACTTTTCCAGGCTGAACAGCCGCAACTCTCTCAGCCTGTCCTTGTAGGAGAGGTGCTCCAGCCCTCAGATCATCCTGGTGGCCTCCTCTGGACTCATTCTAACTGGTCCATGTCTTTCTTATGTTGGGGGCTCCAGAACTGGACACAGTACTCCAGGTGGGGCCAATCTTGATCATGTTTTCCAATCTTCCTAATCAAAAAAACCAAGGGAATATCTAGCGATAAGAGATATGAAAAGCTGTGAAATAAGAAAATATAATCCTAATGACACTGTGTGTTAGAATTAGTATAATCTGAATGCCAAGACCTGAATTTCACTATCCAAAATATTGAAAGTTTAAATGCCTACTTTTTTTTTTTTCCTGTTCTCAGGGGAAAAGTCCAACTATTGCTATATGTCAACAAAAAATAACATCCTTTAATGAATCTGGCCAATAACCAGTGAGAATGGAGTAAAATCTGTCCCATTCACACTTCCTATCTGCTTGCACCCTTTTCTCCTCTGATAATTCCTATGTAAGTAGACAGGAAGTTATAGTAAAGGTGTACTGGTGATGCTGACGTTGATGCGTTATTTCTGCAGGGATAACACAGTCCACATTGAGAGTTATGCCTGGGTATAAATATACTATGCAAATTGACTAGGAATAAAGTATGTATTTATATTCGTCAGATCTGCTTGTGCATAGCTGTTTGCTTAAATAGATGTCTAGTAATTTATATAGATTTTTTTTTTACCTTCTCTCATTTGTACCTCACAAGATCAAGACAGGTATGAAAAGGGAACACCATCTTGTTTGTGCATTGTCAAAAGAGGTGTTAATTTCTAATTACATAGCTGCATACCTTCCTGTATTACCATAACTCACTGAAATTACCAAGATGCCACCACAGCTACAATTTTGCCTGAATAAAATTTTTCTTGCTGAGGATGCACAAGTCAGAAAGAAATTTAGATAAGCAGTCTATCATTTAGAGATGTAACACACTGGATTTCACCCAGACAAAAAAAGCGAACAATGGGGACCCTACAATGACACTTTTAAAGCTAAATATTTTAATTACTTAACTTTTTCTTTTATTGAACTATTTTGTTTCTAAGTAGTTGTTTTCCCATTGCACTTGACATTGTAATAAGTAAATCAGATTAAATAAAAGCATCAGTATCTTTAGAAATATCTAATCCATGTTTATTTTTTTTTTCCCCTAGAAATGGCACTTCTTTCCAACCACTGTGCACTGTACAGCAAGAGTAAAATACTGTAAATGCAAATAATAGTAACAGTAGCATTTAAACAAGCAACAAAACCACAGCAATTTTATTGCAATAAAGGAGAAGTGTCAGAAACTCTTTGGATTTCATTTTGGCTTTCCCTGTTTACTCCATATTTTACAAGGAAAATGCTCAAAAATAGTGTCAGTTGGTACAAGTCTAGAAACCTGCAGAAGAGAAAAAAATTGAGGGACTATTGACCAACTCCAGAATTAGATAAGTAGCTGGAAACAGTTTCTGGTGGGTAATTGTTTGACCTGCTACGTAATTTATTGTCCTTGATTTTAAATAGAACAAAATATAATAAAATAGTCTGACAATCCATTAACATTAGTAATGTTTATGCTGTTACAGACCATCTGCTCTACAGATTATTTCTTTCATGCAACTAGTTCCTTGATATACGATAATCTGTTATCTGCTATAACTTGCACTATCGTAATTAAAACTCTACTTTCAAAAATCTAAAAAGACTGCAACACAAATAAGAAATATATTTTCCTGATAGAGATATAGAAATTATAAGAGAATTATGTTAAAAAGTTAATATATGGAGTATTTTATACTTTATGTTACAAATAAGTAAAAATTAGCCTGAATTTATGATGGCATGTTAGGTAGATTGTTTATGATTTGCAAAATGAATGTTTTTGTTAACTTAAATTTTATTTAACATTATTGTCAATTTATGTGGGACATATTTGAATCAATCCTACTAACCTACTATATATTTTCAGAAAGACACATAGTATGAAGCATTTGAGCCTCTGTTTTTATAAATTCATAAGGGAAAACTTACTATATTTTATTCATCAGTAACACACGGTACAAATAAAAATGAAATATTTTTATATTATTTTACTTAGTGTAAATTAAAAAGCTAGATCATATCTCATGAAAATGTTTTTGCTCCCCTAGGACTGCCAGACCTATTCATTGTATGTGGGTTTCTCCAGCGATAATAGCTCTTTAAAGTTTTGAACGGCTATGACTATGAAAGAGATTTCATAAATACAACAATGATGAAAGCTGGTGAAACTGGGAATGGCCACAGGCAAATTAAGAATTACTAACTGATGTGTCACTTTTTAACAATACAATCATAAAATACTAGTATTTGGGTATGTTTTACATTTCATCTGGAAGTAGGCCTGTTATGCACACAGGGAGAGAAAGAGAGAGCAATCGCTAGACAGAAAGAAAGAAAACATCACAGTTTAGTTCCTCTTTACCATGGGCAAAGCACCTAGGAAATGAATGCATGTTTATAAAACAAAAATCTTTCTGAACTTTTTGTACAGCCTTTAATCAGATGAACTGCTCCTTTGACAAACCTGCCAATGACCAGGGAAAAAGATTACTTCTAATCCACAAGTCTCAGTGTACAGATCTCCCTTGGACAGAGTTTTTGGAATTATATTTCTGCCAAACATTGTCTGTGTTTAACCTTTGCAAATGTCCATATATGGTCTGTAAGCATTTTTTGCAACTACTGTGTTGCAAAATCAGTCTAACAGTCTAATCCAAAACAGGTGTCCTATGAATGTCTTTGCAAGATTAACATAGAGGGCATAGCCTTACTCACTATTTTAGTAACTATGATTAGCATTAAGAAGCAAATCCCCCTCCATATTTCTGGTGTGAAAGGATCCCATTTCAGCACATGTGCCGTTCCACCACACAAAAAAGAGGATGGGATGTGGGGTCGGGCTGAAGTGGCAAGGCTAAACTGAAGAAGGAAGGATCAATGTGCTGTAGTGCAGGAGCAAGAGGAGGCAGCAGTCAGCAGAAAAACTTCATAAATTCTCCATTTAATATACCTCAGTAAAGCTCCGTGTGGAACACAGAGGCCAATATCCAGTAGTCAAGAAATGTCATAGGCATTGCATAGACTCTAAATGAATTGTTTTAATTTCCTGGCCTTGATACATTTCCTCCCCCGCCCCCCAAAAAAACATAATTAATACTACAATTATCTAATGCAGTCTCATAATAAAAAATAGAAGTAAAATATTGTAGAATAAAGAATATTTTAAAAGTCTTTTTATCTGTGTAAATATAGACAAACACTTAAAACATTCCAGGTTTTAATCAGAGGGAAAATGGTTTTCAAATTTCTAAAATTATGAACAAGTTAAAAATAATAACAGTTACAGTGTTACTAATGCTGTTAAAATTAATTATAACAGTATTTTTGATTTTCAAGTATGTTTTTATTATTAATATTTTGGTTTGTATAAAAAGGTATTTTCCTCCAAAGGGATTTCTTGATAAACTTACATAATTTCAGGCAACATATACTATATTTGCTCACATGTTTTCCCTTGAGGTGTAACCTAAATGTTTAATACAATTAAACTTCATTTAGCAGAAGACAGACATTTCCCAAATGCTCATCATTAACTGTGGCCACAATCGGTTCTCATGGGAACTAAATACAGCCTTCTGTCCCAGTGCCAGCTGCAGTACTTTAGCTTTCCCTTTTCTAACATAAATGTTTGATAGCATATAAATGTGTGTCTATCAAACAACAGTGTTGCTTATATATCATTTTAAATGAAAAACCTATACTAATAGAGTCGCTTAAGGCATGTCACATTAAATACCAACATTTCCAGAGAATGTTACATATCCTTGAACACTCACTGTTACATTCGGAACTTTAGTTTAGCTTAAAAATATGATGTAAAACATTTTTGTAGTCATACATCTTTCTCAGTGCCTGGTGCAGTTATAAGAACATCTAAGAACATATGTTAATTCTACCAAACTCAATTTTACCTTACACATTAAAAGCTGTTTCAAGTATAGTATATCCATCTCTTGAAAATGGCAAAGTATGACTAAGTAATGTCAGTACTTCCTCTGAACTAACTGGAAAGTCTTTTAAAGTTTTCTTGTGATGCCCTTCCCTACAAGCAAGATGGAAAACGATAAAGACATGGCCCAAAGCACTGGACTTTAGACAAAATGTATCTATCGGTGCTGAAGAGATGGTCTTTCTGCTACAAAAGCTAATGAAAAAAAAAAAAAAAAGAGAGAAAACAAAAGAAAAGGTGATTACTGAAATAAACAAAGAACATCTCTTTCTAATACTGCCTCATTACTCATGAATTAGGGAACTTTATCAGCTGCATCTTGGATGGTGGGGCATAGTTAGAAACAGAACCTTCTTTAAGCTGTCCAGTATGTTAAGCTTTATTTCAGCTGAGTATATATCACCTGATCATTGGATAGCTAGGACTGACACATTACCCTTCTGAAACAGGTAAGGAACATTTAATTCAATTCTACCATATCAGATATCATAGTACACTTAATTTCTTTAAAAGTAGATGTTGAATTATTAAGGTTTTATTCTAACACATAAAAATATTGTTCTTCTGATTTTGGTCAATCCTGGTTGCAAAATGTCAGTGCATAAAATGAATAAAAAGTGGCTGTCAGAAGATTAACATATTGTCCTAGTTTATCAAACTGCATTCAGAAATAATTCCTGATTAATTCATATTTGGATGATCAGAATGGATTCCAATAACAAAAAAAATTGGCTCATATCTTCATTTAGGGTCAAAAGAGCTGCAACAGGACCTGACAATGGAACAGTTGTAGCAATTATTTTAAGAGACTGTTTTTATTAAAATAACTTCAGGTCTAACTTTACAATAGTGTTCCATGACATTTACTCTCATACCCTTTTGTTGCTTCTCAGTGTAGTTCTGAGTCCTATTTGCAAGAACTTATATGGTCTTGGTATTTAAAGCTGTTTCAGTCATGGGTTACACCACTCATGATTAAGAATATAAAAATATAAAAACAGTTAATGGTGAACATCAGTAGAACCAGGGAGAACTTTAAGACCAAGACAAGCATATAAGATACTTCTCATTTATACTATTCCAGCCTACTGTTTGAGTACTAGGACTTCCAAAACCATATATATATATATATATATATATTATTTTCCATATTTAGTAACCCTTAGTGGATTTATTTTACACAAAGATCTCTCCCTGAATGCAATGAAGCCTACAACATCTTTTGACAAGGAGTTCAACAGCTCTGCTATAACAACATGGAGAACATCCTTTTGGGTTTTGTTTTGAACCTGGGTCCTACATCTTTAGTTGATGTTCCCTCATTCTTGTGACACAAAACACACAATAAATGAACAATAAATCTCTCAACCTCTCCATACTTCACACATTTGTGAATCAGTATTACAATATTTCTCAGCTGCCTCTTCTGCACAATGAGGACTCCTAGCTTAATTAATTGTTCCTCTTATGGAAGTTGTTCTATACTTTTTGATATACCTCTGTGCTCTTCACTGAATTCTTTGCATAGCTATTTATTTTGACATGAAGTAATGAAAACTATGCATAATACTCATTATATAGATGGCCCATGGATTTATGTGGTAGAATATTCCTGTGATTTTTCATATTCTCTCTTTCATTAGAGTCTCTAACCTTTGATTTAACTTTTTGACCACTACTGAGTGCTAAACTGATGCTTTCATTGAACATTTCCTAAGGTCTTGAGGCAAATGTTAATCATAATTTTGAATGCATTATTATTTTTTTCCTTCCCACCTGTGGGAAAATGCATCACTTTACACTTATCAGTGCTCAATTTAGTTTGACATTTTACTTCCCAGTCACTCAGTTTTTAAAACATTTTTGCAATACTGCATGAGATATTATCTTGAAAAATCTTCCAGTCATTAAAAAACTTTTTCAGTTTGTTGCTTACTTCTTCCCACCTTTTTCAGGTCATTTACAAACATATTCAACAGCGCAGGTAGAGCAACAGCACTGACAGTATCCAACTGTCATAAGTATTCACCTTTAGCAGATATTCCAGTAGTTGAAATCACTGGAAATCATGGCTCTTCTTGCCAGACTTTCTGTCTCTTTCATGTTCATTCTGCCAGTAGGAGAGAAATACCAACATGTTCTTAAACCACTGAGGGGATATGGATCAGACAGACAGTATTTTAAAGAGGATGGCTAAATAAAGATTAAAATGCATTTGAAGTTCAGAGACAGATGATGTGGTACCCAGCATACCTGGCTACCATGGAAACCCCATGATTTATCACTTCCATATAATGCCAAAATATTTTTCACACCACTTGCATGGAAAAAAAACCCAACCAAACAAAAAAAAAAACACCCCCAAAAATCCTAAATAAAACCTGAACATTCTAGAAGCTTATTTCACAATTTATTTATAGTTATGATCAAGCATTATTTTGTCTTGATTATTTCAATAAACTGTGATTTAAAAATATACTCGGGAATGGTCATTTTTTGGTCATTTTCTTATATCAGAATATCAGCTTACCCTCCCTTGAAATCTTTCATGAACAGATAAAGTAGTCAGTTAAGCTGTTGTACTGAAACTGGATGGAAGTTATTTAAGACTACGTATTTTAATTATGCTGATAATCTTCTTCAGGTATTTATTCACCCTTTATATGTAGAAGCCATGTATCTTCACAACAGAATATAAAAATCAAAGTAGAGAAAACAGAAACAGTCATCACAAAAGAACCAGTTTCATTACTGAGAGACAGAAAAGCTCCTTCAAATCTACTCATTTTCCCTGTCATACATGAATGAGATATTTGATGAACCCTTACAGATTCTGATAATGTTTTCTCTCCATTTTCATGCTGGAAATTGACCTGTGGTATGCCAGGTGGATTACCAGTTAGGGACCTCACAAGATAAGCAATAGCAGAAGCAGTACCTTCTCCAGAGCTACAACCTCACCAACTTTCTTGAGGATGAAGTGATGGGCTCCACAGTGACTTCTTCAGAAGTTTTGGAGAAGGTCCCACTCCCTAGCAAGGAAGGTAGGGAGATTCTAGGATTGTAGTTCTTATTTCCTAGTTCTAATGGTAGGGTTTAACCCTCTTTAAAGATTCACAAAAAGGCTTATGGTGAAAAAGGACAGGGAAAGATAAACAAAAAACATTGTATTTTTCTGTAACTGTCCTTCTCCTTCATTATATGGCTTCTACCTCAACCTCCATTCTGGAGCTGCTTTGGCAGTCTACTTTTTGTCTAGGTGCAGCAGGGGACCTTGTCCTTATACCCAAGTGACCTTATTATGTAAAACGTCAAAGAAAATATATTTTCATGTAGCACTATCAATTAAGATGTAGTCTTCTTCAGTTCTTGGTCTGAGAGCATTAACTCTCCTTCACAGAGCGAGAAGTAATCCCTCCAAGCATTGTGTCACATCTGGCTGGGGAAAATATCAAGCCTTTCAAGTGCAATATATGTACTCGGTATTTGGGCCACTGATGGCAATGACAAAGAAAACCCTCCTCCTCCTTCTCCCAAGTTCCACAAATTTTGTGGTCAACATTTGGGGAATGGCTTTTTCCAGTGGTAATCGCACATGGCAGCTTTTACATACCAAAGGGATAAAGCAGAAGCAAAAGCATGCCCCTTAAAAATGAACAAATTAAGGACGAGGTCAGAACTGATGAGGAAAGGCAAGGCTGAGGTTAGCAAGATCTAAGAAGCGCAAGGGAGGTCAGTCACCTTGGAGTAGAACAATTCAAATTTCCTTCTCCTTTCCCTGAAAGTCCTTCCTGGAAGGAAGTACTTTGAGAATGTGAAAAATTTAAAGAAAGCAGGAGACATCTTTTCACATGGTGATAGAGCTATTCTGTAGAAAACAGTGTGAGGCTGCAGCTTTGGTTCACAGAGACTCTGGATCCAGCAACATCTGGGTAATGGTGTAGGTGTCAGCAGAAGGAGCAGGATGACGGCAGTTGTGATGTGGTACTGGATGCTACTGTGCAGTTCTAGGTCTTTTTAATGCAGAGAAATAATGTGGGTGGGGAAAAAGAAAAAGGAAATCTTATCTAATCCTTTTTTCTTATTTGGTTAATGAAGAACAATAGAGTGAAGGTCAGGATGTTATAAGGAACAAATGTTTAGTTATTAGAATCTGTCTTGAAAGTATAAATGTGTGGTAGAAAGATAGAGTGACTGCTTAATTAAATGCCTTAATTTATTTGACCTTTAAAAAGTCTTTGATAAGGTCATGATAGAAGCTGTGGTGAACTTCGGAAGATCTTTAGCTCTCCAGAACTGTAAACTGATCTGATTTTTTTCAATAATGTGAGGGATTTAGAAGATGGTATTGTTGTGTATTACAGATTTTAAATAAAAAATAAGATTTAGACGATCACAGAATTTGACAAAACAGTGAGATATCTTATCAGATTCCCTCCTGGCAGTGGGAGTAAAAATACAGAGCCAGACTCTTCTCAATGGTGCTTAGTGACAGTACAAAAGGTGATGGGCACAAATTGAAATGATATTTTTTTAAAAAAAACCCAAATCATTTAAGCATTGGGAAAAAGGTTTTGTTGTTTTGTTTGGGTTTTTTTTGTTTGGTTGGTTTTTGTCCTGTGAGGGTGGTTGATCACTGGAACAGCTTGCCCAGCTGTTGCACTTTGGGACCAAAAGACAGTGTGGAGACTAATGCTGATATGCTATTGGTATTGTCCACTAGGCCTAACTTATGCTAAATGCTACACCAAAGGAGTAGTGGCATCACAGTCTTTGGAGATACTAAAAACCTATCTGGATACAGTGTAGAGCAATTTATGCTAGCTGACCCTGCTCTCAGCAGAAGTTAGATTAGGCAGTCTCCAGACATCCCTTCCTACCTCAGTGATGCTGTGATTCTGGGAAAGTTTTCACTATATTGGAGAAAAACGTTATTAACATGTAAAGAAATCTCATTTTCTGTCTTATGAGGAATCTTCACTTAAGATTTGCTGATATACAAATATGATTTGCTGTTTGTAAATATGGTCATCTCATGGCCTTGTCTACGTCTTCTCTAATGGTAGTTCAGATTGTACAGACACGTGCAGAAACAATAGTACCTGCAGGACCGATTTATGAGATATGAATCTCAAGCTAATGACTAAAAGAGAACTTGTTTAGGTAATGGCTCAGGACACATTGATTTTTCTAGTATTGATAAAAATCTTGGGTGATCAATAGTACAGCTGGTTGCAGGAAATGAATGACTAATCTCCAGACCTAAAATAATTTCAGTCTAATGAGGACAAGATATAACCGCAGTGTCTGGGGCACCAATATGCACTTTATCAAAGAGAAATTATCAAGATGAGTGAGGAAATCAAAATGACTGTAACAGGGGGGAGGGGGTGTGAGAAGGGTGGGAGAGGAAAAGGCAGGGGTCTCTCTGTATAGCAGAAAACCATCTTTAGGACCAGAGCAGGGTATGGCATAACTGCACATGTCTACATTGCCTGCTGAGGACAAGCCCGGGGTAGATCCAGGCGCTGGTGTGCCCAGGGTATGTCCCCAGGAGCACATGCAGTAGTAATCATGAGGACTGGTCTTCTGCCAAGTTATTACTGCCTGGTTGCTCGCAAGCAGTCTTCAGTCCGTCCAAGACACAAGTCACATAGAAGACAGGAAAAAGGGGATGAGGGAAGGTACGATGGAGTGTTTCATGCTTTTCATTGCTCCAAACCAATTTCCCAGGATGACAGAGGAAGGCTGTTAGTGGAATGGTATGCTTTTTTTCTGGTGCCCATATTTTAAAATGCTTAAGATAAATTGAAAAGGATAGACACAGACATCCATGATTTGGAAAGAAGTGTGGTGGGGGGGACGGTATGGGGAGCACATTATAATGAGAGATTAATGAAGTTCAGTGCATTTTGTTTGATCAAATACATGTTATGGAGATGAAGCATAACTTTTCTGATTTTTTGTTTTCACAGTTGATGGCTCCAAAATCTACTGAAAAAAGGTGTAGTAATAACAAGGAACTTGAAAATGCAGCTCAAAAAAGTGAGAAGAAAAAACATTTTTAATGACTGTAATGTGAATATAGCAGCAGAACCAGCAGAATCATTGATCTGAAAATATAATGAATTCCATGTCACTAGAACATCTAACTATATTGATGGTGCAAGTAAGCAATGTAGTCTCTGTCTTTAGCATATGGGGGAGAAATATTAATTTTGGAAGTGTAGTTTATGTCATTATAATATATAGATATGAGAAAATGGGGAGGAGAAGAGAATCCTGGGTTAAAACTCAACCTTGAATTTAGATTGCCAAATCTGGGAGAGATAAATTGTCCCTTCTCAACTTGAAAGTTATATATTTATCATGGTATCAAGGGACACTGTAATTTCTAGATAAGTTCTATGACCTGTATTAAACAGCATGGTGCTCTTGATCATCATTTTAATGAATGTTTGGTCTGTTAATTTTTTTTTTAAAAAAACAAACTTGCGTGTGCTCCAGAGCCCCCCTGCCCTAATAGTAGATTTTTGTAGCTAGTGATCAAGAGAATTTTTGAAAGATAGGGCAAAGTCTTAAGGTGACTTATTTTTCATTAAATTTTTGATTCAGTTTTCATTGAATTGTTATTTATATAAATGTAATTCAGCTACATTATTCTTATATTTCCCCTATAAATAATCATATTTTCTTTCATAAATAAATTAATGAATAGTAAGTTTGAATTGTTAAAAACTATTGCTTACTGTCCCCTTGTTTTAGAGTAAAGATTTTAGTCCTCCTTTGTCACAAGTGTGCTGGTGTAGTCCTTTAAGATGAAGTAACAATATTGAAAATAATTCTTTTTATTGACCCTCTGGCATAAAAATACTGCATAGTTCTCTTGAAATTTTCTTGCTTGTGTTGCACTGTCTGAAAGGACTTGTTACTTGCCAGCTGAGGAAGTGTTATCACTGTCAATGAGTTAAAAGTGATGGGAGAAAACTTCCCTGTGGTAGGAAGTACAAGAAATCTTGTCAAGAGACAAGAGTCCTTGGCAGTCCTAAGGAAGGCAATCCCAGAAAAACCCAAAATATTATGCTTCCTTCACACTGTTCCACCTTTTTTAACCTAATATAAGCATGCTAGAGAGAGAGTCAGGATCCTAATCAGCAGCTCCTGCTTACAGGTAATCCTTTGTATCCTTGGCCAAGAAAATTCAGAACTATTGTACCTCTTAGCATGTGAACAGTAACCCTAAACCAAATAAGTTAATGTTTAAATGCTTTTAAAGTAAACAGAATAACACAAAGCAGAAAAAAAATCTTAGGTATGTCCTGGGCTTAGTTAGGATAGAGTTAATTGTTCACAGGGAACTGGGAGGGGAGTAACCAGGGCAGCTCACCCAAACAGGCCAAAGCAGGTATTCCATACCATGTGACCTCATGCTCAGCATTTAAACAGGGAAGTTCCAGGAAGAAGGGGCTGCTGGGTACCATGGTTCATGAACCAGTTGGGTGGTGAGCGGTTTGGTTCCATGTACCACTTCTTACATTGTATATTCTTTCATTGGTACTGAAAGAATATACAATGTATACAATGTATACCATATACCAATGGTACTCATTGGTTGTTGTTTGGTGTTGTTTCTCCCTTACTATTCCAGTAAACTACTTGTGTCTCAACCCATGAGCCCCATTCGTTTATATTTTCTCCTCCTCATACCATCGGAGGGTGGGGGGTGGGGTGGGCAGCAACCCTTCCTGGTTAAACCATGTCAAGGTAACATTTAGGCATCCATTATCTGAAAACATTCCTCCAACACTGGACTCTGCCTTAGCTCCCTATTCCCGCTACTCTGTGACATAGATCATGGGGCTGACTTTCAGCTTGATATGTGCTGCATCAGACAGTTAATTCCTTGGCCTTCAGCTCCTTCTTCCACTTTAATATATACATTTTGCTTTCCTACCTAAAAAAACCCAATTCTGCAACTAAAAAAATTCTTTAATTTAAGGCAGAGAGTTCCCCACAGTGCCCCAAATGAAATTATTTTTTTCTCTACTGTCTCATTATAACCAACATAAAGCCAAAGCTTCTGTTTAATTTTATAAGTATATAAAACTTTGCCTACAGCTCCACCTCTAGTTTTACTATCCCACTCTAGAAAGTAAAACAGAATTAAAACATGTTTTCAGGCCATAAAACAAAGTAGAGCCATCAAGGAAAAAGAAAATTACTATATAACCTCTGAAACAGTCTGAATACTTAGCATAGCCTCCACTTTAAAAGTCTGTTAGTACATCCTACGAAAATATGACAAATAGCCCATGATAAAAAGTAATGGACATGCTATCATTAAATTAAACTGTACAAATAAAAAGGGTTAGTTTATTCAAATAATGGAAAGACAGAGCACAGAATATGAATGCTGAAAATAATATCCACACTGATAGTTGTGGACCTGACCTAAATTGTCTTTAATATAATGCTCTAGAGAATAATTTCAATTAGGTGCTAATAATGAAAAGCCCTTTTCTTTATATTAATAACTTTTTTTTTTTTTGCTTTTGCATTAAAAAATTCAGGAAAAAGGAAAGGAACCTGATGAAGCTCAAGAAGAGCAAATATAGAGTCCTTCACCTGGGGAAGAATAACCACATGCATAAGTACAAGTTAGAGGCTAACCTGCTGGAAAGGAGCTCTGTGGAAAAGGACCTGGGTATACTGGTGGACAGCAGGCTGACCATGAGTCAGCAGTGTGCCATTGTCGTCAGGAAGGTCAACAGTATCTTGGGGTACATTTAGAAGAGCGTGGCCAGCAGGTTGAGGGAGGT
>NW_010308522.1:0-8709 GCF_000700745.2 Antrostomus carolinensis
CATCCCATCCCCACCCCACCAGCAAGCAGGCTGGGGTGCACGAGAATTGATATGCCAACATAGAAAATAGAGTTAGATTTATTCATTTCTTTTCTGTATTAAGAATTAGATTTTAGAAAATAAGCTTAGCTTCGTTTTGTCTCTGTGTTAGGTGGGAAACTTGAAGTTTAGATCATTTTGTCTGTGTTAAGGGGGAAACTTTTACAGTAACTAACAAGCTATTCCACACTATCAGCAAAGGCCTTGCAGTGCCTGGTATGCGAGCAGTCTGGAGCAAGAGAAGAAGGAACTGGTGTGCAACACCTGCAGGCTGAAGCAAAAAGCTAACCTTGTTTTGATCAGGTGAAACACATCTAGAATAAGTCAGTTTGTGTTTGGCTGTTTTGATTTTGTGGGGTTTTTTTCCTCCAGAACATGAGGTAGCATGGTACAATCACAGATTAATGCACATAAAATTAAACCATCATCGAGTTTTACTCCATATAATTATGGACATGGACACACAATATACATGCATTTATGGAAACTACATTAATTAGAACAGAGCTTCTAATTTCTGTAAAACCCAGATAATCAACTTTTTATGGCTTCTTTTGGAAGATACAGGATAGAAATACACTATTGCACCTCAAAAATCTCAACTCCCATATATCTACGTTCTTATCTCCCCCATCTACTCCCGCTTAGAGAGGAAGCCGTATGAGGAGAAGCTGAAGTCACTTGGTTTGTTCAGCTTGGAGAAGAGGAGACTGAGAGGAGATCTCATCATGGTCTAGAACTTCCTCACAAAGGGAAGAGGGGCAGGTGCTGATCTCTTCTCTCTGGCCACCGATGATAGGACCAGGGGAAATGTCAGGAAGATGTGCCAGGGGAGGGTGAGGTTGGCCATGAGGAAAAGGTTCTTCAGGCAGAGGGTGGTGGAGCCCTGGAACAGGCTCCCCAGGGAGGTGCTCATGGCACCAAGCCTGACAAGATTCCAGAAGCATTTGGCCAACATGTGCCCTCAGACACATGGTCTGAATGTTGGGATTGTCCCGTGCAGGGACAGGAGTTGGACATGACGATCCTTGTGGGTCCTTCCAACTCACAATATTCTATGATTCTACCCACAGGTCCTTCACCCATCCATCAACCTCAGTGGGCAGCACTGGTTTTGAGTAGCCCTGAGCTCATCCATGCCAACCAGTGCAGGGAACAAAGCAGGTCACTGCTGAGCTCATGCTTCTGCCTTTCCTCACTAGAACATAAAATAGAATATTTCTTCTCTGTCCAGTTACCAGTCTGAAAAAATATATTTAACTTTCCCTTTTCAGCTGGCTGAAATTAGTCAAAATTTACTTAGAGGAGAGGGTTAAAGTGATCACATAAATTTCATTTGCCTAGGAAATAAAATATAAAATTATCCAGAAAAGTACATCAGACACCACAAACACAACATCTGTCTTTTCTGAATGGAATGATACACAAATTAGTGCATTACGTTAAAAGTATGAATTAAATGAAGATTAATTAAAGCTATACTGGACTGTATATAGATGCTAGGATAAAGAACAAAACTTCTTGAAATGATTTTTTTCTTCTTTCCATCTGCTAATGGAAAGAAAATAAGCCTAGATCAAACAAATAGTTTCAGAGCCTAAGTGGAAGAACACTAAAAATCACGAATGTGCAAACATTTTCCATTTCAACGATCCTCCTTATATGTCCATGGTGTATCCTTTAGGACAATCTACTGTAAATTTCATGTTCAAGACTTTCTTTTATAAGTAACATGAAAAGCAGAAGGTTGCACATGCAAAAACTGGAATTACAAAGAACGTTATTTTCATTTGGGTGATTTATAATCCAAAGGTCTCAGAATAACATGCAAAATTAAGTCAATACTCAGTTCGAACACTAAAATAGAATTCTTATCTTTTTTTGAAAATTGAGTTGATACAACAGTGGCTTGAAGATTTATTGTATAAATTAATTTCTGTTATCCTCTACTGCAGAATTCAGGATATAACACAAACAAAAGTTAGTGACATGATGATTCATGCTTTATTTTAAAAATCTTACAATGGCAGTTACGATTCCAAAAACAGTCACACAACTGGGGCCCTGGGAACTTAATGCAAGAGACAATTAGACTGAAATTTCTTTCGGGGGTATTGCAATTACTATTCCAATCCACTCTGAAACGGCAGCAGAGGATATTCTTCAGTAACATTTAACACAGCATTAAAAACCAGATGCAGCTGACGTGTTCCAATGACGGCTCACTTCAGTGAATTATCTTATTGCTTAGTTTTAAAGTCAGTTTAAACAAGAAACGTCCAGGGGGTTTGGAAAGTGTGTTGATTTTTTTTTGTGGGGTGGAGCTGGTTTTGGTAGTGGGGGAAGAGGCTACAGTGATGGCCCCTGTGAGAAGCCTCACAAAGCTCCCCTGGCTCCAAAGTGGACCCATCTCCAGCCCAAGCTGAGCCAATTAGCAATAAAGAAATATCTCTTTGAATCATTATTTATGAGGGAAGAACTGGTTTTGAAAAGAAGAAGGTGGAGAGAACCTGAAGGAGAGGCCATTGACCTGAACAAAAGACAATCATCAGCTTAAACAAAGAGGACAGCATCATTGCCAAGAGGAAGGAGAAGGAGGGGTAAGACAGAGAACCTCAGGCACTGGGATCACAGAAGAGTAGCCCCCCCGCTACTCTTCTTTACCTCTATAGCTTATATAACTCTATAGCTTTAATTATGAATGAGGTCCCCCGGCAGCCCATGGAAGTTCAACGCTATAGCAGACACCCACGTGTGGACCATGAAGGACTCCATGCTGGATCTGAAAGCTGTGCCCGAGGATCAGTTGAGACCTGGAGAGTCTATGATGAGCAAGAAGACCTTCTAGAGATGCTCAACACCAGAGCAGAGGTGGGGGGAAGGTGTTGTAAGATGCGATTATTATGTCTCACTGTCCTACTCTGATAATTGGTAAAGAATTAAATTGATTTTTCTTCCTCAAGTTGAGTCTGTTTTGCATGTTACCATAACTGGTGACTGAGTCCTCCCTGTCCTCATTTTCAGTCCACGACCGCTTTGCTGTGATTCTCATCAGGTGGGGGAAAGTGGGTGCAAGATTACATGGTCTTAGCTGTGAGTGAAACCACCACAGCAAGATATCTACATCCAGATTCAGCTCAGTTTCCCTATCAACCGCAATCATGGAGTGTTTTCACATCCACACTTTTGTTTGCTTCTTTTCTGTTTTCTTTAAATGCACATACACAACATCCCTACTCAAAACGAGACATCAGAAAGTGAAGAGAAGCATTGGCAACGATGACAGGCAATGACACGCCAGTTGACAACCCTATTCTCCAAAACCCACTGACAAACACTAAGAGCAACACAGCAGAATAACAATTTAGAGCATCTTTGTTGGTGCTCCTGTGTTTTCAGTAGGGTTTCTTTAATTCAGTTTAACTTCTCTTAAATTCTCTAAAAATGAAGCTTTCGAGATGAACCTTAGCTGATTAAATCAGATTATCCATCTTACTGTTAAAAGGTCTTTTCACATATTCCAAGAACTGTCCTCATCTGACTTCTCCCAGTTGTAAACCTTTTCAATTATGCTAAATATTCCCAGCACATCTATAAATATTTGCAGATTTATGTTCTCACATCTTCATGTGCCAAACCATACATATTTAACATTTTGATCTCAAAAATCAATTCTCTCCATCTGTAAGCTACTTTTTGCTACTCTTCCCTGAACCCACTGCAACATTATACAATTAGCAGAGTTTAAGGTTAGCAAGATGATTTAACTATTAGATGTAACCTCCCACATCTCAAGGGTTACCACTTGCTAGATTCTATACTGAGCTCAGTGGTGTGTGTATAAATAAAGAATATATTCAAGAAAGACATCCAATCCTGACAACATTAAAAAATGGTTATTAAACTCATTGCTTTCCATTTTGACAATTTTTCATTAACAAAACAGTGAATTTAATAGTAATCATTTCCTCCATGTAGAAATATTCATTCATTTTAAACAGATCATATCTCAGCCTTCCTCCAAACTAAACAGATTGTTCTTCAAGCACCCAACCAAAAGTTTTTCTCCACCCTTCAAAACTCTGTGACATTTGTACACTGAAATGTTGAGGAAGAGAAGTCTAGAAACAGCTGCCTGTCAGTAGGGAGTTGATTCTCATTCTGAATGTGAATATTTAATTTAAAAATTCAGCTATATAAAATGAAGAACCATTTCAGAAAACACTACAGAACTTTTTTACTGCATAACGGAAATGCTTGTTAGAAGATGGCTGAGGAAACATGCAGTTTACTCTTTCCAAAATATGATCTGTAAATATAGAATGATTAGGATTTCTAACCTAAACCTGACTGCCAAAGAGGTTGCGTTGCAATTTATTGTAGTGAAAATGTGGGCAATCTTGGAAACTGGAATGGAAATTCTCAAAATTATGTCTGATTTCATAAAGACCCAAAGTTCTACCCACCAAACCGAGCATCTCCTGAGAACCTCCCATATAGTCAAAATTGTTCTTTTTCAGTCTCCAAACACTCTGGTGAAACCACATTGGAAAAAACAAAACCTAACTTTAAATACAGACCAATAAGAGGTCTTAAGACCAGGGAGCATTCTGCAGGCCTTATTATGAACTGATGCCTTCTTTACCAAGCCAGAACATTTCATTAAATTATATACATTAGTGGTACAAAGGAAAATTAATTTGAACCTACAGTTAGATGAACTGACACTTTGATTTTAAGTTTCAGACCTGCTGCAGCTCCTTTTTTTTTTCCTCTGACTCAATTACATGAACAGAGTCTAAGCCTCTGCACTTGCCAAAAGAGATCTGCAGCTGATGTCTCATCAGCTGTGTGGTGGTTTTAAGATAGGAAGAAAAGTCTGCTGCCTCAAAAAAAATTAAAAATTTACCTTGTTCATCATCTTGAATTTGTAGAATTTACAGGTAAGAATATCCTTACATATCTGGCTTTGGAACTTTGCTCAAAAGTAAAGGCAGTATCTCTGTAGTGCTGTGGATTGACTTCATCTACAAATTCAGGCTGTCTCACCACCTTCTGAAATAAGTAAGATCAAGATTTTCTGACCTTTGTAGATGGCTCTTATTGAAGACACTTTTATACTGATAACATAATGGCAAGGGACATGAGGAGACCAAGAGGCACCTCACAGCATGCAGAGCACGCCTTCCTTGAATTCTTACCAAATTTGTGAAGTCAAGTAGTATTTTTTCTGGCATTTTTTTCACGCTCTTTTTACTCTTTGATAAAGGCAACAAGGAAGGCCATTCAGCGCCCGTCAAAACTGGCAGATAATGCTTCGAGAGAATCAACATGTATAAAGGAGATAGTTCAAGACAATCTAGCTAGCACAAGCTTCAACAGCTGACTTTCTGAGAGCTAACAGTCTGTCAAAATGTAGGGGTATATCACATGAAACCGCCAACAGAATGCTTCCCTTACGCCGAGCTGTTAGCATCAGATCTCTGCTGGCAGTCAATAATCTGCTGGTAACTGAACTGTTCTGAGGCCTGGAAGCGCACCGGCAATTCTGGGGCTAACACTTGATACGGAATCAATTAACATGGGAGGCCTGATGACAGAAGACAGTGAATACAATTTTAACATATAGATTTATCTGCCTTTTATGGTACATAAATGGTTAAGCAAGTAGAACGCTGAAGCCCTTTAAGACTTCATTGAGCTGTGGGACAGACTGGGAGAAATTTCAACATTAATTCATTATCTCTTATACCCTATTTCAGTGCTGCTTCAAAGACCTACCTTCTTAATTATGCATCATGGGACAATCATCTCCCTGTCAGCATAAACAAGCAGAATGAAGGATTACAGGTAGCATGATCAGAGGCAAACACTTTGCCTGGAGAAAAGGAGGCTGAGGGGAGACCTTCTGACTCTCTACAACTCCCTGAAAGGAGGGTGGAGAGAGGTGGGGGTCAGACAGGACAAGAGGAAATGGCCTCCAGTTGTGCCAGGGGCAGTTGAGATTGGATGTGAGGAAGAACTTCTTTGCTGAAAGGGTTCTCAGGCATTGGAAGGGATTGGCCAGGGCAGTGGTGGAGTCCCCATCCCTGGAGGGATTGAAGAGTCGTGTAGACATAGTGCTGAGAGACATGGGTTAGTTGGGGACTTGTCAGTGTTGGGTTCATGATTGGACTCAATGATCTTAAAGGTCTTTTCCAGTCGAGGCAATTCTGTGATTCTGTAATTTCCTAGCACAAGGCTGTTCTGTTGGTCTTTTCAAATGTACGCAGCTGACTGAGCGTAGGCTCACGTATCTCAGAGCAGATTATGGCTGTGTACTGACAGAACATCATCCCTTCCAACAGGAGAGCTGATTTCTGCATCAGAATTAGGCAACAGATGAGGCACTGCAGCATGTTAAGGGCTGCATCAAGCTAACCACAGATGCTTCTACAGGCCAGCACAGACACAGCTCAAAGGACCTGTTGTCAGGATTAAACGACGCTTAAGATATACTGAAGATGTAGTTAATGAAACTACTCCCTATAAAGCAGAAACCTGTGTATGAGTGGAAGATGTAATTTTGGTTAGATACTTAGAAAAACAAACAACAAATCAAAATCCCCAGTTGTTTCTGTGATATTTCCCATGCATATCTGATCAAGCAGCTAAGTAAAAGAAATACCAATTACATTTGGAAGATTTTATATAAATCATAATCATTATGTTACAATTAGGGGGGGGAAAAAAAGTTATTTCATTAATATTTTTCCTGGTTTTTTCCAATAAAGGTCTAAGGGAAGAATCCATGTTCAAAGTTTTATATTTTGTTTTGACTTTTTATTCCCAGCAGCTAACAAGCTATTGCTTCTTACCTTTGTTGTAAAACAAAACCAAAACCAAGACAAAACCACAAAAAAAGGGGAAAAAGGGAATCCAGTAAATGAAAGCAATGAAAACTTTCATTCTGAATGGCTGCTGAGAAGATAAATTATAAAATACAGTTTCTCATAATGACTAAACAAAAATAGCTCAGCACCTCAGCTAGCATTTAAGTAATAAAATCTCAACTGTAAATCAAAAGGGAATCATATTCAAGATTTTAACAGAGCAAGTAAAAGTACAAAATTTCACTTATAATTTGCTGTCACTGAGTCTCAGATATTTGTGGAGATGATCAATGGTCAAAACCCAAACTTTTTTTCATTTAATTACAGTTATTTATCCTTAGCAGATTGGAAGGTGATATGTGTCTGCTATTTGTCACTCTAAAGCATAAGACCAAATGACACAAGATTTCTCCTTCTGATGGAGGATCAACTCAGGGAAGCACATGAGTAAAGAATGGTGCTACTGATCACTAAAGCTAATAGTAATGGAAGAAATAGAAAGAGATAATGAGCACTTAAAAACAGAATGCATTCATGACACAAGATATACCTAATGCAACAAAAATAATATTTGAATAGCTTTTTGACAGGACTTGCAATAAAACATTTCTTAAAGAAATTTAAATACCACTATATTTTCCCTCAACTCAGTAAAGCTTTTAGGCACCCTCATTAAAAGCATTCTCATCTTTAACAACACCTCCAATTAGCAAATCACCTAAAATAAAGTTTCCACTGACTTAAATGCTGATCAGTATGATGAACAGGTAAAGAATGAAGCAAATGCATACAGTGTGAGCTGAATTTGAGCCACTGTATATAGCACCTGCTGCTACAAGACTTGTGAAACTCTACACAGCTGAACAGAGCAGAAACTCTACCTTTGAATTAGCACCTCCATCTATTTTTAAAGATGGACTTGTGCAAGGGGTTTGACACTGTCCCACATGACATCCTTGCCTCTAAGTTGGAGAGGCATGGCCTAGATGGATGGTCAACTCAGTGGATAAGGAATTGGCTGGGTGGTCGCACTCAATGAGTTGCGGTCAATGGTTCAATGTCCAGGTGGAGACTGGTGATGAGTGGCCTCCCTCAGGGGTCAGTACCGGGGCCAGCACTATTTAACATCTTTGTCAGCAACATGGACAGTGGGATTGAGTCCACCCTCAGTAAGTCGGCTGACAACACCAAGCTGTGTGGTTCAGATGACATGCTGAGGGAAGGGAAGCCAGCCAGAGGGACCTTGACAGGCTTGAGAGGTGGACCTGTGCAAAACTCATGAAGTTCAACAAGGCCAAGTGTAAGGTCCTGCACCTGGGTCAGGACAACCCCAAGCACAAATACAGGCTGGACAGAGAAAGGATTGAGAACAGTCCTGAGGAGAAGGACTCAGGGGTACTGGTGGACGAGAAACTCAACATGAGCCGACAACGTGCGCTCACAGCCCAGAAGGCCAACCATATCCAAGTCCAGAAGAGGCCACTGGGATGATCTGAGGGCTGGAGCACCTCTCTTGTGAGGACAGGCTGAAAGAGTTGGGGCTGTTCATCCTGGATAAGACAAGGCTCCAGGGAGACCTTAGAGTGACCTTCCTAGTACCTGAAAGGGGCTACAGGAAGGCTGGGGAGGGACTTTCACAAGGGCAGGTAGTGACAGAACAAGGGGTAATGGCTTTAAACTGGAAGAGGGGAGGTTTAGATTAGATATTAGATTAGGAAGAAATTCTTTCCTGTGAGGGAGGTGAGACACTGGAACAGGTTGCCCAGAGAAGCTGTGGCTGGCCCCCCCCCGGAGGGTT